>NC_057799.1:604949161-605097981 GCF_018294505.1 Triticum aestivum
CTTTCGTAGTGAGCTTCGTAGGTGAAGCATTATTAGCGTGAGGTGTGCCTCGGTTTTTGTGAAACCATCCGGAATTTTATTTTACTCGCAAAAAGACACTCAATTTTTTTTTCTTGAAAAAACAATGAAACTTCGCTATGGCACTTGGGCCCCACCAGTCTGGGCGGAAATTGGAACAAAAAATACCTAAAATCTAAAAAGTGCATACACGTTGAATGAAGTGGCTGATCTCGCATGCATGTGGCTGTTAATCTTTTTTGTCCCCTAGTATATGTGGCAGTTAGCATTAAATGCGTTCACATTGATTACTTCATTCCAAACAGAATAGATCCACACACATTCATTTCGGAGTTTTAAATTTTAAAAAGTCATATCTTTCAAACCGCGCGTCGGAATTCAGATTCGTTTTCACTGCTGGAACTCTTGCGACGAAATCTTTGAAACTAGATCCCGCATGGCTATGTTTCAACGAAATTTTTTCGATGCCAACTTTGGTGCTATATGGTGCAACTTTAGTACTACATCCTTTGTTAGAAAAGGCAGTGCCTAGGAGGCGCTTAGGCACGCCTAGGCGCTGGGCAATGGCCAAACGCCTCGCCTAGGGCATAAAAGGAGGTCTAGGCAGGGCAAGCAAGGAATTGCCTACCCAAGCAAGAAATCATGTCATATGCTGCACTGATTTGCCAAACGGGTTATATTTCAATGCCAGTAGACGGTAAATTAACTTATTTATATGCCCTAGACTAATATCAACACCCATATAATAATCACAAATACACTACGAGTAAAAACTATATTACCGCCTAGGCCGCGCCTAGGGCGCTTAGGCGCCGCCTAGGCACTAGGCGAAGGCTAACCGCCTCGCTTACGCCTACAGCTTTTTCCAACCTTGACTACATCATGCAACTTTTTTCAAAATCAATTTTTGGATCTGCACGATTCAACTTCCTATGAGATGGCAATCTAGCAATCATGACAATTTTGATGTGCAACTAGTCTACTGTCCCGACCAACTACCTAGTAGTCGATGTGCAGTTTTTCACTGTTGGCAAACCCTACCCCCACCTCCCCCTGCAAGCGATATGTGCGACTTAGTTTATTGTTCAAGCCAACTGCCTATTAGTCAATGTGCAACTCATTGCCATCCCTATTTGTGCACATGTATTTTCAGTTGGCGGGGCGACAAACAGAGTTGCACATAGTCTGCTAGTTAGTTGGCCAGGGCAATATACGAAGTTGCACATCTCACAGAAAAAGACAATTGAATGGTGAAAATTTGGCATTTATGAGGGTAGTGAAAAGTTGCATATAAACAGAGTGCTAAAGTTGCAAATCTCACTAGCAGGGGTGGTTTGGGCCGGGTGCTAGCAGGGAAACTACACGTCCATGGGGGTACGAGAGAAAGTTGAACATCATTGTTAGAAAGTTGGTCGTGGCAGTATCCGAAGTTGCACATGCACTAGTAGACTGCTGGCCGATACAGCAAACAGTGAAGCACATCCACGGGAGGGGGAAAGTCGCACATCACCTACTATGCAGTTGGCCTGGGCAACAGACGAAGTTGCACATTTCACTAGAAGGAGATAGTTTCGGGTGGAGGTAGGTATCATAATTGAAAAGTGCACGTCCACGGTGTAGAAGAGAAGCTGCACATCTCTGTCAGGTAGTTGCACATTGACAGCTAGGTAGTTGCATAAAACAGGGACAAAATTGGACAAACAAATTTCATCGAAACATACCCATACGGGATCTAGTTTCGAAGAGCACGCCGCGAGGGTTCCAACAGTGAAAACGGATCTGAATTTCGATGCGTGGTTTGAAAGTTATGGTTTAAAAAAATTAAAAGCACGAATCAAAATACGTTCACATCTATTGCGCACAGGATCGAACACACGACATGTTCGACTTCTGGCAGGCCAGGCTGGCCACCACACCAAGTATCACTTTCGGTCCAAATACGATTTGTATCCTTAATGGACTGAATATAATCTTTTTTTTTATGAGGCAATGGACTGAATATAAACGAACACGCACATAAGGCTTAAGTGTGCAGCAGTCACCGCGGCCCATTTGTAGATGTTAGTTTTTCTTCCTTTCCTAGAATTCTGGAAAAATATCTAAAAAACTAATAATATTCATAGAAATGTTCACCGCAGCCCAGCTCGTTTATGGTGGATGTAGGGGCTGTTGTGCCCAGTTAAACTGATATATGGTGTCGCCAGGTTTTTGTCCTGCAGTGGGTAATCTTGATGGCGAGTGCTCACTGTGGGTTTCCCGACGATAATTGAACCCGCTCTCGCCTCTCCTATCTCTTTCTCTGGATTGATGTATTTCCGTTATGTCACAGTAATGGAAAGTGGTTATACCCGGTTTAAAAAAATTATTTGTAATTTTAAAATCTGTTCTTATTTTAAAGAATGTTCATTTTATTCCAAAAATGTTCACATATTATCTAGAAACATATAATTAAAACAATATTTATGAATTACAATAAATGTCTTTAATTATAAAAATATTATTAATGTATTCAAAATATATTCATTTATTTTTAGGCTATATTAATGTGTTCATAAAAAATATTCGTGTATTCTCTTTACGATTACTAGACATATTATTATTTATAATAATGTTTACGTAATCTAAAGAAAAATCTAAAATTAAAATAATAAATATGAATTTTATTAATTTATGAACTAAAAATATCATGTGAAAAATGGTCCACGGCTACTGCTGCCCATTTAAGCCCGATTTTCGTGCTCGTATATGGTAATTAAGTTTGTCTATCCCAGTTAGACATGAAGCCAGACTTGGAGGGGAGGCTAGCATGGACCGCATTTTAGGTTGAGGTTGCCGGTTCGAGTACCATTGTCACTTTTGCATATTGGTTTCCTCTTTGTATTGTTTTCTGACGGGTGGGCCCCAACTGTCATAGAGACGTAGCTACATTTCAGGGATTTGTCTAAGAATAAAACAAGGGGGTTTTCCATAAAAATCTAGGGTGTTTTCCACAAAAATCGGGCCACACGCCCCTTGTCTCTAACTTCCTTTAGCTGAAACTGGGTCCCACGCCACATTGGCATGCCTCGTCAGCATTATGTGCGTATACAAACGTGATTTGCACCGTAGATGCACATCGAAGCCAAGTTTTGTCACCGGTTTAATATATGCCGCAAGTTTTAGCACCGAACTGACTTTTCTCGCCAACTTCAGACACCTGTGTTGTAATTGACTCTTTTTTTTTCTTTTGAGAAGGATTGCGTCGACTTGCCTCGCTTTATAGTAAAGCAAACCACCACGTTCAAATAAGTTTAAATACAGAAAATAATAAACACAAGTAAGCTGAAGTAATAGCACAGACATGGGAAATCCCTTTTGGAGCTTGGCCTCCAAATTCAAATTTGAAATTTCATCAAAATTCATATTTTTACATTTCAAAAAATTCTGAAAAAATACAGATATACATGAAGGCATAACACACATGTGTGTAAATTTTTAGTTCAAAATACATTGAAATGAGGGTTGTGCAAGAAAAAAGACAAATCTGGGGCTATTTAACACATGATACTATTCATCCTCCCAGGCCATGAATTTGTCTTGTTTGTATAGGTCGCAACTCAAGGTATTTCATCATGAATTTTTAGACACATGTGGGTTACATCCTTACATACATGCATATTTGTTTAAGAATTTTCTGAAACATAAAAGTTTGAATTTGAATTTTTCAAAAATAAAGATCTCCATGAAGCTCCGCCTCCAAAACGCCTCTCTCCACAAACATGCCCTATAAATGGAAAAGAGTGCCATCAAGTGGCTGACAGATCAATGGTCACGAGGCGTAGCAAGGTGGCATCCTGTTGCAATCAACATGTCCTATAAATGGAAAAGAGTGTCGTAAAGTGATTGACAGATCAATGGCTAGAAGGCGTAGCAAGGTGGCGTCCTGTTGCAATCAACGTGTCCATCATGCCGCATAACCGATATTTGTCACACTGTCTAGAGAGCGGATGCTAGTGCAACAAAAAAGGCCAGAAATTTTAAGATAGCGCCAGTGACTATCGCAAGAAGACCCGTTCAATAACCATCTTGTTACACGTTGTCCAAAAGGTCCATGTCATCGCTTCGAAAAATAACCAGAAGAGCCATCGCCTCCTACCGATCTGGTTGGCCTGAGTTTCCAGGAACTCAGCCATGTTCAGAGCCAACATCCGACGCCAAAACCTCACGGACAAAGCTCCAAAGAAAGCGGGCAACAGTGCAGGCGAAGAAGATGTGGGTCCCAGACTCTAGGACATCACAAAGAGGGCGAAGCCCATCGCCAGCCCCATGTCGCCTGATCACCTCCCTCCCCAATGGGTGGCGATCATGGAGAAGCTGCCATACGAAAATTTTAATCTTCAATGGAAAGGTTGCTTTCCGCAAGGGTTTGGTCCATGCAAATATTAGTGCACGACATAGAGTACGATATGTCGGCATCGGTCCAAGACTACAAGGACTTTCACCAAACCTAAAAAAGGTGAGAGAAAAAGAAATGGAATTACTTCACCGGTGATGTTTTGTTGAACAACACATGCACGATAGCTAATCCCACGGCCTACTGTTGTGTAGACATGCCCATGAACAGTGCGATGGGCATGTCGTGCAAATTTCGGCTGGACAAGCGTCGTATGTGTAGCAGTGCTCAAAAAGAAGTATGAGTAGTGAAGATCGATCCTCCCACTAGTCAAAGGCATCTTGATAGGTGTCATTCTCCATATGAACCTTTAGCTCACAAGACTTGAAGATTTAAGTTCGCGCCCGGGCACAAAGAAGGTGGCTGCAGTGACAATGGTGCCTCATCCCCACACTTCGGCACATAGATGTCCACGATGAACGTGCCAATGTCATGTAGAGTGAGGACGCACATGTCGGTGCCAACGTCCACACGTACGTTGAGGGTGTGTTTGGTTACTCGTATAACATCCAGTTATGTTGCAGGGACCAAATTTGGCATGTTTGGTTATCTGTGTGTGCGACTGGGCTTGCATAACACGCTCCTCGAAGCAACCTAGAGCCTGGCTCCAGAGGAATGTCTGAATTGACCATCTCCAGCGAGTCAGCCCTGAGCAAGAGTAGCGAGGGTACGCGGCTTCTTAAAGGATTGAGATGGACCTAGAGGGGGTGAATAGGTACAATTACAAATTTTAATCATTATTATCAAGTTAGGCAATGCAGAATATAAAGGCTCTAGTGAGATAAGAAATACAATGTGATGTGTTCAACAAGTTATAGGGCGCGTTTGGTTACCTGCATCGTTTTGTGCCACTTTGCATACTTGTCCCAGTTAGGCCTGGTTGAGCATATACAGGCTAAAAACCAACATCTGCATGTTGATGATGGAAATACGCCCTAGAGGCAATAATAGAATCGTTATTATTATATTTATTCATGATAAAGGTTTATTGTTTATGCTATAATTGTATTGATTGGAAACTTAAATACATGTGTGGATACATAAACAAATGCCGTGTCCCTAGTAAGCCTCTACTAGACTAGCTCGTTGATCAAAGATGGTTAAGGTTTCCTAACCATAGACATGTGTTGTCACTTGATAATGGTATCACATCATTAGGAGAATGATGTGATGGACAAGATCCATCCGTTAGCTTAGCATATGATTGTTCAATTTATTGCTACTGCTTTCTCAATATCAAATACTTATTCTTTTGTCTATGAGATCATGCAACTCCCAGATACCGGAGGAATACCTTGTGTGCTATCAAAATCACAACGTAATTGGGTGATCATAAAGATGCTCTACATGTATCTCCGAAGGTGTCTGTTGAGTTGGCATGGATCGAGATTAGGATTTATCACTGTGTGTATCGGAGAGGTATCTCTGGGCCTGCTACTTCTTGAGCTTGCGTTGGTTTTTCCCTTGAAGAGGAAAGGGTGATGTACCAAAGTAGAGATAAGTATTTTCCCCAGTTAGAGAACCAAGGTATCAATCCAGTAGGATACAACGCACAAATCACCAAGACTTGCACAAACAATCAAACAACTTGCACGCAACGCGATAAAGGGGTTGTCAATCCCTTCACGGTTACAGGCAAAAGTGAGATATGATAGAGATAGATGAAAACTAAACGAAAGGTAAAGTAAATATTTTTGGTGTTTTTGTTTTATAGATCGGAAAGTAAAAGATTGCAAAATAGTAGATCGGAAACTTATATGATGGAAAATAGACCCCCTGGCCATAGGTTTCACTAGTGGCTTCTCTCAAGATAGCAAATAATACGGTGGGTGAACAAATTACTCCCGAGCAATCGATAGAAAAGCGCAAAGTTATGACGATACCTAAGGCAATGATTATGAACTATAGGCATCACGTCCGTGTCAAGTAGACCGAGTCATGCGTGCATCTACTACTATTACTCCACACATCGACAGACTCCTGCCTGCATCTTGAGTATTAAGTTCATGAAGAACAGAGTAACGCATTAAGTAATAAGATGACATGGTGTAGAGGAATAAACTCAAGCAATATGATGTAAAGCCCATCTTTTTATCCTCAATGGCAACAATACAATACGTGCCTTGCTGCCCCTACTGTCACTGGGAAAGGACACCGCAAGATTGAACCCAAAGCTAAGCACTTCGCCCATTGCAACACAAACCAATCTATTTGGCCACACGAAACCGATAGTTCAAAGAGAATTACAAAGATATAAAATCATGCATATAAGAATTCAGAGAAGATTAAAATAATATTCATAGATAAGCTGATCATAAATCCACAATTCATCGGATCTCGTCAAACACACCGCAAAAGAAGATTACATCGGATAGATCTCCAAGAACATCGAGGAGAACATGGTATTGAGAAGCAAAGAGAGAGAAGAAGCCATCTAGCTACTAGCTATGGACCCGTAGGTCTGAGGTAAACTACCCACGCTTCATCGGAAGGGCAATAGAGTTGATGTAGAGGCCCTCCGTGATCAAATCCCCCTCTAGCAGGATGGGATCTGACGGGTACAGAAGGTTGCAGCGGTGGAAAAGTGCTTTCGTGGATGCTTCTGGTGGTTTGGGGATATTTGGGAATATATAGGACGAAGAGTTAGGTCAGAGGACTCATGAGGGGCCCACAAGGCAGGGGGGCGCGCCCTCCCCCCTTGTCGCCGCCTCGTGGCTCTTCTGATTTGATCTCCAAGTCTCCTGGGTGTCTTCTGGTCCAAGAAAAATCATCGCGAAGGTTTCATTCCGTTTGGACTCCGTTTGGTATTCCTTTTCTGCGAAGCTCAAAAACAAGGAAAAAACAGAAACTGGCATTGGGCTCTAGCTTAATAGGTTAGTCCCAAAAATAATATAAAATAGCATATTAGTGCATATAAAACATCCAAAATAGGTAATATAATAGTATGGAACAATAAAAGGTTATAGATACGTTGGAGACGTATCAGGGCCCTCTCAGTAATACACATCACAAGAAGCTTGCAAACAAAGTGCCTAAGGAGTTAGTTACGAGATAATGTATTGCGGAACGAGTAAAGATACTTGCCGGCAATGAGAGTCGAATCTCGGGCAAGTAACATACCGAAAGACAAAGGGAATTACGTATGTTGTCATAAGGTTCGACCGATAAAGATCTTAGCCGTGTGCGGTGATACGTCTCCAACGTATCTATAATTTTTGATGTATTCATGCCATGTTTATAATATTTTTACATGATTTTGGTATGATTTGGTTAGAACTAACCCGGGCTGACGCTATTCTCAGCAGAACTACCGTGGTGTTGTTTTTGTGCAGAAATAAAAGTTCTCGGAATGCGCTGAAAATCAACAGAGAATATTTTTGGAAAATATAAAAAATACTGGAATGAAAAGCTATCAGAGGGGGTTCCCGAGGGCACCACTATGGTGGAGGGCGCCCCCCTAGGGCACGCCCCCTGCCTCGTGGACTCCTTGTGGGCCCCCCTGACATGAAACTGATGCCAACCCCTCCTATAAATCCCCGAACTTCTAGAACAAAACCTAGATCGGGAGTTCCGCTGCCGCAAGCCTCTGTAGCCACCAAAAAGCAATCGGGAATCTGTTCCGGCACCCTGCTGGAGGGGGATTCATCACCGGTGGCCATCTTGATCATCCCGGCGCTCTCCATGACGAGGAGGGAGTAGTTCACCCTCGGGGCCGAGGGTATGTACCAGTAGCTATGTGTTTGATCTCTCTATCGTGTTCTTGATTTGGCACGATCTTGACGTACCGTGAGCTTTGCTATTATAGTTGGATCTTATGATGTTTCTCCCCCTCTACCTTCTTGTAATGGATTGAGTTTTCCTTTTGAAGTTATCTTATCGGATTGAGTCTTTAAGGATTTGAGAACACTTGATGTATGTCTTGCATGTGCTTATCTGTGGTGACAATGGGATATTCATGTGATCCACTTGATGAATGTTTTGGTGATCAACTTGCGGGTTCAGTGACCTTGTGAACTTATGCATAGGGGTTGGCACACGTTTTTGTCTTGACTCTCCGGTAGAAACTTTGGGGCACTCTTTGAAGTTCTTTGTGTTGGTTTGAATAGATGAATCTGAGATTGTGTGATGCATATCGTATAATCAAACCCACGGATACTTGTGGTGACATTGGAGTATCTAGGTGACATTAGGGTTTTGGTTGATTCGTGTCTTAAGGTGTTATTTTACTATGAACTCTAGGGCAGTTTGCGACACTTATAGGAATAGCCCAATGGATTGATCGGAAAGAATAACTTTGAGGTGGTTTCGTACCCTACAACAATCTCTTCGTTTGTCCTCCGCTATTCGTGACTTTGGAGTGACTCTTTGTTGCATGTTGAGGGATAGTTATATGATCCAATTATGTTATTATTGTTGAGAGAACTTTCACTAGTGAAAGTATGAACCCTAGGCCTTGTTTCAAAGCATTGCAATACCGTTTGTGCTCACTTTTATCATTAGTAACCTTGCTGTTTTTATATTTTCAGATTATAAAGACCTATATCTACCATCCATATTGCACTTGTATCACCATCCCTTTGCCAAACTAGTGCACCTATACAACTTACCATTGTTTTGGGTGTGTTGGGGACACAAGAGACTCTTTGTTATTTGGTTGCAGGGTTGTTTGAGAGAGACCATCTTCATCCTACGCCTCCCACGGATTGATAAACCTTAGGTCATCCACTTGAGGGAAATTTTCTACTGTCCTACAAACCTCTGCACTTGGAGGCCCAACAACGCCTACAAAAAGTAGGTTGCGTAGTAGACATCAAGCTCATTTCTGGCGCCGTTGCCGGGGAGGTTAGTGCTTGAAGGTATATCTTTAGATCTTGCAATTGAATCTTTTAGTTTCTTGTTTTATCACTAGTTTAGTATATAAAATAAAACTACAAAAAATGGAATTGAGGGTGCCTCATATGCTTCATCTTTTTAATGTCTTTCGTGAAAATAAGGAATCCGATAATTGTGCCAACGTGTTAGAAGAAGAATGCAATAAAATGTTTGGCATAAAATATGTGAATGATGAGCATGATTGCAATGTTATTAGTATGAGTTATTTGAATATCCATGATGCTAATGATATGCAAAGCCACAAGCTTGGGGATGCTATGTTTGATGAATATGATATTTTTAGTCCCCCAAGTTTTGATGATCAAATTTATTATGATGATAACATGCCTCCTATTTATGATGATTATGTTGATGAAACTGGGTTTGGAAGAGTGTCAACTTTAGGAAGTAATGACCCCACTATTTTGGAGGGTGTTGAATCTTATTGTGATAATTATGAAAGTGGATTTGGAGAGGTCATGACTTTATTGAGTGATGAATCCACTATTTCGAAAGAGGTTCCAATTGATTATGAAAACAAAGTTGCTATCTATGACGATTATTGTGATGACATGTATGCTATAAATAATGATAACCATGAAACTTGTCATTTTGATTTTAATTTTCAATTTGATTATGCCTCACATGATAGTTATTTTCTTGAGTTTGCTCCCACTATTATTCATGAGAAGAAATTTGCTTATGTGGAGAGTAATAAAAATTCTATGCTTGTAGATCATGAAAAGAATGATTTATGTGATGGTTATATTGTTGAATTCATGAATGATCCTACTGAAAATTATTATGAGGGAGGAATATATGCTTGTAGGAATTGCAATAATATCAAGTTTCCTCTCTATGTGTTGAAAATCTTCAAGTTATGCTTGTTTTGCCTTCCTATGCTAGTTGATTTTTGTACCATAAGTTGTTTGCTCACAAAATCCCTATGCATAGGAAGTGGGTTAGACTTAAATGTGTTAGTCATATGCTTCATGATACTCCCATTATGCTTCAATTCTTATCTTTTATGTGAGCATCATTGAAATCATCATGCCTAGCTAAATAGGCATTAAAGAAAAGTGCTTGTCGGGAGACAACCCAATATTTACCCCTACTGTTTTTGTGTGTAAACATGATTAAGCTACCGTAGTAATCATGTTTTATAGCTTTTGTTTCAATAAAGTGCCAAGTAAAGCCTTTAGGATAGCTTGTGATGATAGTTGTGTTGATCCTGCTGAAAATCAAAAACTTTTACGCTTAGTAAATAATTTCCAGAATCTTATTGGAACGTGCTTTTGACCTGATTATTTTTGATATGGATTGGTGCAAAAATTTCTCAGGTGGAACTAATTTTTTCAGAATTTTTGGAGTCACAGAAGTATTCGTGAGTTACAGATTACTATAGACTGTTATGTTTTTGACAGATTCTGTTTTCTATGTGTTGTTTGCTTATTTTGATGAATCTATGAGTTGTATCGGAGGGTATGAACCATAGAGAAGTTGAATACAGTAGATATTACACCAATATAAATAAAGAATGAGTTCATAAAAGTACCAAAATTGGTGATTTATTTTCTTATACTAACGGGCTTACGAGTTTTCTGTTGAGTTTTGTGTTGTGAAGTTTTCAAGTTTTGGGTAAAGATTCGATGGACAATGGAATAAGGAGTTGCAAGAGCCTAAGCTTGGGGATTCCCAAGGCACCCAAGGTAATATTCAAGGATAACCAAGAGCCTAAACTTGGGGATGCCCCGGATCGCATCCCCTCTTTCGTCTTCGTTCATCGGTAACTTTACTTGGAGCTATATTTTTATTCACCACATGATATGTGTTTTGCTTGGAGCGTCATTTTCTTTTATTTTGTTTTGCTTGCTGTTTGAATAATATCCCAAGATCTGAAATTCTTAAATATTAGAGAGTCTTCACATAGTTACATAATTATTCGAGTACTCATTGATCTTTACATATATCTTTTGGAGTAGTTTGTCTTTTGCTCTAGTGCTTCACTTATATCTTTTTAGAGCACGATGGTGGTTTTATTTTGAAGAAATATATGAACTCTCATGCTTCACTTATATTATTTTGAGAGTATTTTAGAACAGTATGGTAATTTACTTTGGTTAGAAATTTAGTCCTAATATAATGGGCATCCAAGATGGATATAATAAAAACTTTCATATAAAGTGCATTGAATACTATGAGAAGTTTTATTCTTTATGATTTTTTTGAGATATGAAGATGGTGATATTAGAGTCATGCTAGCGAGTAGTTGTGAATTTCAGAGATGCTTGTGTTAAAGTTTGTGATTCCCGTAGCATATGCACGTATGGTGAACCCTTATGTGATGAAGTCGGATCATGATTTATTTATTGATTGTCATCCTATGTGTGGAGGTCGGGATCGCGCGATGGTTAACTCCTACCAAGCCTTCCCCTAGGAGCATGCGCGTAGTGCTTGCTTTTGATGACTTGTAGATTTTTGCAATAAGTATGTGGGTTCTTTATGAATAATGTTGAGTCCATGGATTATACGCACTGTCACCCTTCCACCATTGCTAGCCTCTCTAGTATCGCACAACTTTCGCCGGTACCATACACCCACCATATACCTTCCTAAAAACATCCACCATACCTACCTATTATGGCATTTCCATAGCCATTCCGAGATAATATTGCCATGCAACTTTCCACCGTTCCGTTTATTAGGACACGTGCTACCTCTTGAGCTTGCGTTGGTTTTCCCTTGAAGAGGAAAGGGTGATGCAGCAAAGTAGCGTAAGTATTTCCCTCAGCTTTGAGAACCAAGGTATCAATCCAGTAGGAGATGACGCACAAGTCACCGAATACCTGCACAAACAATCAACAACTTGCAACCAACGCGATAAAGGGGTTGTCAATCCCTTCACGGTCACTTGCAAAAGTGAGATATGATAGAGATAGATAAAGGTTAAAGTAAATATTTTTGGAATTTTTGGTTTATAGATTGGAAAGTAAAGATTGCAAAATAATAGATTGGAAACTAGCAAGATGTAAACGAGATTTAATATAATGGAAAAGAGACCCGGGGGCCATAGGTTCACTAGTGGCTTCTCTCGAGATAGCAAATATTACGGTGGGTGAACAAATTACTGCCAAGCAATTGATAGAAAAGCGCATAATTATGATGACATCTAAGGCAATGATCATGAACATAGGCATCACGTCCGTGTCAAGTAGACCGACTCCTGCCTGCATATACTACTATTACTCCACAAATCGACCGCTATCCAGCATGCATCTAGAGTATCAAATTCATAAAGAACGGAGTAACACATTCAACGAGATGACATGATGTAGAGGAATTAACTCAAGCAATATGATGAAAACCCCATCTTGTTATCCTCGATGGCAACAATACAATGCGTGCCTTGCTGCCCCTACTGTCACTGGGAAAGGGCACCGCAAGATTGAACCCAAAGCTAAGCACTTCTCCTATTGCAAGAAAGATCAATCTAGTAGGCCAAACTAAACCAAGAATTCGAAGAGACTTGCAAAGATATCAAATCATGCATATAAGAATTTAGAGAAGAACCAAATAATATTCATAGATAATCTTGTTCATAAATCCACAATTCGTCGGATCTCGGCAAACACAACGCAAAAGAGTATTACATCGAATAGATCTCCAAGAACATCGAGGAGAACATGGTATTGAGAATAAAAGAGAGAGAAGAAGCCATCTACCTAATAACTATGGACCCGAAGGTGTGTGGTAAACTACTCACGCTTCATCAGAGAGGTAATGGTGTTATTGTAGAAGCCCTCCATGATCGAATCCCCCTCCGGCAGATCGCCGGAAAAGGCCTCAAGATGGGATCTCACGGGTACAGAAGGTTGCGGCGGTGGAAAAGTGGTTTCGTGGCTCCCTCTGATGTTTTTAGGTATAAGAGTATATATAGGCAAAGGAACTAGGTCAGGGGAGCTATGAGGGGCCCACAATGGTGGGGGGTGCGCCTACCCCCCTGGGCGCGCCCTCCTGCCTCGTGGCCTCCTCGTTGCGTCTCTGACTTCATCTCCAAGTCTTCTGGTTTGCTTTTTTTCCAAGAAAGATCATCGCGAAGGTTTCATTCCGTTTGGACTCCATTTGGTATTCCTCTTCTGCAAAACTCTAAAATAGGGAAAAAACAGAAACTGGCACTGGGCTCTCGGTTAATAGGTTAGTCCCAAAAATAATATAAAATAGGATATTAAAGCCCATTAAACATCCAAAACAGATAATATAATAGCATGGAACAATAAAAAATTATAGATGCGTTGGGGACGTATCAAGCATTCCCAAGCTTAATTCCTGCTCATCCACGAGTAGGTAAATGATAAAAACAGAATTTTTGATGTGGAATGCTACCTAGTATATTTATCCTTGTAATTTTTCTTTATTGTGGCATCAATGTTCAAATCCGAAAGATTCAAGACAAAAGTTTAATATTGACATAAAAACAATAATACTTCAAGCATACTAACAAAGCAATCATGTCTTCTCAAAATAACATGGCCCAAGAAAGCTATCCCTACAAAATCATATAGTCTGGCTATGCTCTATCTTCATCACACAAAATATTTTAATCATGCACAACCCCGATGACAAGCCAAGCAATTGGTTCATACTTTTGATGTTCTCAAACATTTTCAATCTTCACGCAATACATGAGCGTGAGCCATGGACATAGCACTATAGGTGGAATAGAAGGGTGGTTGTCGAGAAGACAAAAAGGAGAAGATAGTCTCACATCAACTAGGCGTATCGACGAGCTATGGAGATGCCCATCAATAGATATCAATTTTGAGTGAGTAGGGATTGCCATGCAATGTATGCACTAGAGCTATAAGTGTATGAAAGCTCAAAAAGAAACTGTCACGACCGGTTTTCCAATAAAAATATTCATTGAGAGACCGATCCCTTTTACGGACCAGTAAAGAAGAATTCCTTCTCACTGGTAGACAATATCTTGGTCACAGAAGAAAATACCAGGAGTACTAAATATAATACAAGGTTGAGCGGAGACGGCTCAACAATTTATTACAAGCGCGCCGATAAAATATAACGGCGGATAGGGTGGCATAACTACTAACTCACGATAAAAGCGGTGGTGGAAAATATCACAACGAAGTGGGTGACAAGACTCCTGAATCTAACAACTCTTCGAGCGTCGGAGTGAGGCTCGAGGAGACTTATTGAGGGTGGCGGAAGCGTATATAATACAAGTGACCAATATCCAGGATCGCACAGGACTGACTGGGACTCCTCTAGGCATCGGACTCACTATCAAACTCTTCATCCAAGAGATCGCCTTCGTCAACATCTGGCCAAAACAACAAGCCAGGTGAGTACTATGAAAGTACTCGCAAGACAGTTTGGACATAAGATATAACAAATGTAAACATGATGCATATGAACAGATTAACAAGCGCACTCAGACATATAGAAAACATTGCATGGGAAATAAAAGAGAAGTCGGGCGGTAGTCCTCCCGAAATCCCAAAGTAAATACTGAGGGCCAAACGAGTGTCTGAATGACTCCTCGAGAGGAAAATGCAAGAATAACAATGCCGCAGTCGGGCGTCAAGGCGACACCACATAAAGGGCTTATATTAGAAAATAAATGACAGTGCGTGCCATAGTCGGACGTCTTAGCGAAATCACATAAAGGGCTTATGATAAAAGTAAATGACAAACATGCCACAGTCGGACGTCTGAAGCGACATCACCTAAAGGGCTTATATTGAAAGAATAAATAACGGTGCATGCCACAGTCGGACGTCTGAAGCGACATCACATAAAGGGCTTATATTGAAAGAATAAATAACGGTGCATGCCACAGTCGGACGTCTGAAGCGACATCACATAAAGGGCTTATAACTTAATATCTCAGTAGCTCAAGAATATAAATCATATCAAGGGAATAATCAAGTATGAGATAAACAACAGGGTTAGTCCATCCACAGGAATAACGTTCAACCAAGATACCAATCAAGCTTGTTCACCGGGGAAAAATACCACGAGGACTTGACATAGATATGGGTTCACTGATCACGGTCCTTGACCATGGATATGATGACTCGGAAGGATTTGACTCTGCAGAGTTTGTACTTTAACCACAGCCAACGGGTTTCAGTAGTCACGGGGACTAGTTCCGTTTACGGTGTTTTGGAAGAAACACATCTAACCAGTACACACCCATTCAACATTCCGAAGCTAGGAATCACCCTGGGCAACGTTCAAGAAAAACCTTGAGACGGGGAGGCTACAACCTCGCGTAGCATGGGATCAAATTTATATACGCGCGCTCTAAGGGGTGCCCCCCTCTCAGTCCCAACCGGAAACACCCATGCCCCCTGACCGGATGACTGGCTTTAATCCAGGGCCATGGAACCCTCATCCCGGCCCCTCTATTTGGTGTGTACACGGAAAGAGGTTACCAACTTACTAAACCGCATTCTGGCAGAAAACATGTGGTAGCACGGAAGGGGAAGAACGATAACGTGACTCCGTCCACGTTAACGTCGGAGTTTATCGGATGTCGTAAGGCTGGCATGCTACAACAATACCACCTTACTGCCTTTCATGTCACCACATGATTATGCCATCTCTCATCGGAGATCACAGTAACTTCAGAACACACGGATGGTTGCCTCACATGCAACGAGATTCTCACCGATGCTCATATGCCATGCACAAACCATTCACGCAAACATGCAAAACACTTATCATATCAAAGGTTCAAACATGCTTGCCTGGTTCGGAGAAGTCGGAGTCTAGCTCGGCGAAGTTCGCGGCTCCGTCACCTCTTCCGGAACCTACGGTATAGCGAAAACGTATACTAACGTGAAAATCATCGCGTGCATAAAAGTTGTCTCAAAAAATTTCCAAATAAATACTATTAAAAACTAGACAAAATTATAAGACATTCAGAAAAAGAATCACTCAAAAATCACTTTTTATTAAAAAGTTATAAGTGTTTTAGTCCAGGGACTAATCTATGATGAAACAGAAAAGATCCAGGGACTTAACTGAGAAAACAGAAAACGGTTCGGAGGGAAACGCGCCAGCCAAAAGAGAAGACGTATTCTGCCCGAAGGCGCCAACTGAAAACGGTTCGCGAGAGAAACAGAAGAGAGGCTGACGTGGGGGGGTCCACATGTCAGGTTTAAACCTCGCCGGCGCCCGAAGGCTGCGGTGGTCGCCGGCGTCGAACCACGGCGAGTCAGGGAGATCGGAGGGTACCAAGAGGTTCAGCATGCTCTTCCGCGTCGGTGGGTGGTGGACTTGGTCGTCGGAGAGCACCACGTCGACGGCGACACTTTCTCCGGCGGACGGCGGCTCGGGCGATGGTGGAGAACTCCGGTGGGTGCTGCAAACTCCGAATTGAAGCGCGGGTCACGAGAGTGGATGCATAAGGAAGCTATTGGCAAGAGCTGAGAGGTAGAGGTGCATGCACGGGAGCGAATCGAGCTGGATCCCGTGGCGGGTCGCGGCGGCCGGAGTTGAGGAAGAAGACTCCCTCGGGGCTCTTCCAGTGGCTAGGCGGGGTGTTGGAGGTGTGCAGAGGTGGTGTGGGTTCTAGTTGGAGCTCGGGGCCTCTATTTATAGGCGATTCGAGGGTGTGGCCGTGAACGGGATCGCTCCGGCGAGCAATTACGGCGAGGCAATGGCTTGGCAGGGAGTTTAAGTGGCCAGGCAGCATCAGGGAGGTGTACTGGTGCCGTTCCCCCGCTAATCTTGGTCGGGTTTGGCGTAATGGCGCCGGTCCACGACGGGGCGGCCGTACGGGCACGGCGGCGGCAGAGAGCGCGCTCCGCGCCTAGCGGTTCACGACGAAGGTGGCAGCCCGCACGGGGGAGTGGAAGGCCACACGGCGGCCTCCGGTGGCTTGGGCGGCGCTGGACGGCGCCGTCTGCGCTGTGCCTCTCTCTGGCGGCCGCAAAGCCGCCGCTGCCGTCGGTCACGGGGTGGCGCACCTTCCCCTGCTCGTCGCCGACATCCGCAAGCTTCCAGGCGCTCGTGCGGTGCAGAGGACAAGGAGGAAGCGCAGGGCGCACGGCGACACCGCGTCACTGGCGAGATCGACTACATGTTCTGAAGAAAACGACAGTGTACTGAAACTGTATCTCTGAATTAACTGAACATGACAGCAACAGTGTCCAGTAGGTGTTCGACGAAATGATTTGTCAAGGAGAATTTTTTTTCTGGAGCTGGGACTTGGTGAGGTGACCTCTCAATGCACCCAGAGGCTGCCTGAATTTTCTCAGATTTTTAGGAGAAGAATTCAAATGAATTTCATCAAATTTGGCAAATCTGGTCCAAACTTGCAGCAAGTATAGTTTGAAAAATTTGAACTGGAGACCAGTGGATCTTCATGGATCCTGGTTGAGGGTTCAAAGGACTAGCTAGGGGAATTGATTTGGAGACAAAACTCAAAGTAGAAAGAGTAGCTCCTTTGTAAACCTCCAAGGATCAAGATAGAAGGCATAAATTGTTTTTGATAAGAAATAAATAGGAATAAATATATGGAGAGGTTCAACTTGCTGGATTTGAAGTACATCATGATCCAAAGATGAGGAAAGGCTTATGGGAGTGGATTTCCACTTAGGTCATGGCAAGAGGGATTTTTGAAAGTGGAAAGGATCATTCCAAAAGCCATAGGATTTATTTAAAAGAATTTTCAAAATGAATTTTCCCAAGTGAAAAGTATTTGGTTTTGAGTCCAAATAAGAAGGAAAAACCTCCAAGACCAAAATCAAGTCTTGGGTGAATCCAAAAACAAAACACTTGTCATAAAAGAAAATATTTTGAGAGGGAGAGTTCTTTTAGAAAAAAAATTAAATCACCTCCCTCAAATCAAATAAAATTTTGAAAGAGCCAAATAAAATTTTGGGTGTCACAACACCTACCCCCTTAGGAAAAATCTCGTCCTCGAGATTTCAGCTGATCCTCAAATAGATATGGATACTCTGCCTGAAGAAAATCTTCCCTTTCCCAGGTAGCTTCATCCTCGGTGTGGTTGCTCCACTGAACCTTGAAAAATTTAGTTGTTTTCTGACGGGTCGTCCTTTTCAGACTCTTCCAAAATCTTTACTGGCCGTTCTCTGTAGGTGAGGTCTGGTTGCACATCAATGCTCTCATGAGATACATGCTTCTCCGGGTTGTTCACACATTTCCTCAACTGTGAGACGTGAAACACGTCGCGGACGTCTGACAGCTCCTTGGGTAGGTCTAGTTTGTAGGCCACTGTGCCACTTCGTGCAACTTTACAGAATGGTCCAATAAATCTTGGGGCTAGCTTCCCCTTAATTTTGAACCGTTGCAGACCCCTCATAGGAGACACTCGTAGGTATACGAAATCACCGGGTTCAAAGCCGACCTCACGATGTTTTTGATCCTAATAGCTCTTCTGTCGGCTCTGGGCCGTCTTGAGTCAGTCCCTGATTTGTTTAACTTTCTCCTCGGCCTCCTTGAGCATGTCTGGGCCGAAGATACGACTGTCACCTGCTTCTGACCAATTCAGTGGGGTACGACACCTTCGTCCGTACAATGCTTCAAAGGGTGCCATTTGTAAGCTGGCTTGGTAACTGTTGTTGTAAGCAAACTCGGCATACGGCAAACTTTCTTCCCAACTGGATCCATAGGTGAGCACACAGGCTCTCAGCATGTCCTCTAGGATTTGGTTCACACGTTCCGTTTGTCCATCAGTCTGAGGGTGGTACGCTGTACTGAAAGCTAATTGCGTGCCCAGAGCTTGTTGCAGGTGATCCCAAAATTTAGAGACAAATTGGGT
This sequence comes from Triticum aestivum, assembly GCF_018294505.1. Classification (NCBI taxonomy): domain Eukaryota; kingdom Viridiplantae; phylum Streptophyta; class Magnoliopsida; order Poales; family Poaceae; genus Triticum; species Triticum aestivum. The sequence goes on from NC_057799.1 coordinate 604,968,295, forward strand.
GCCTCGGTCGGATATTATAGTCTTTGGGACCCCATGCAGACAAACTATACGGGAGAGATAAAGCTTAGCTAGCCTTTGAGTGGAGTAGGTCGTCTTCACGGGAATGAAATGTGCTACCTTGGTTAGCCTATCTGTGATGACCCATATGGCATCATTTCCGCGTTGCGATCGAGGTAGTCCGACGATGAAGTCCATTCCAATTTCATCCCATTTCCACTCAGGTATTCTGTTTGGCTGGAGTAGCCCTGCTGGCTTTTGATGCTCGGCTTTAATGCGCTGACATGAATCGCAGCAAGCAATGAATGCGGCTATATCCCTTTTCATACCGTGCCACCAAAATCTTTCCTGAATGTCTTTGTACATTTTGGTTCCTCCAGGATGGATTGAGTATGGGGCGGTGTGGCTTTCGGTCAGGATTTGTTGCTTGAGTTCCTCAATGTTAGGTACGCAAAGTCTGTCCCCGTACCATAATATTCCTTCACTGTCAGTGACGAACTCTAAAGCCTTGCCAAGGTTCATTTTCCTCTTTATACCCTCGATGCTGGGATGTCCCTGCTGAGCCTTCTTAATTTGTTCCACTAGGGTGGGTTGTATCTCCAGATTTGATACGGTGCCCTCAGAGACTAACATCATGTTGATTCTAACGAACTCCTGCTGAAACTCAGGCCTCAAGTTCTGTGGACTGTCGTTGTCCGGACTGGGGTTCCGGCTAAGAGCATCTGCCACTACATTTGCTTTCCCTGGATGGTAGTGAATGCCGACATCATAGTCCTTGACCAATTCCAACCAGCGTCGTTGGCGTAAATTTAGCTCTGGTTGTGTGAAAATATATTTAAGGCTCTTATGGTCCGTATATATTTCACAGTGATTTCCCAACAGAAAGTGCCTCCACTCCTTGAGTGCATGGATGACCGCTGCTAGCTCCAAGTCATGTGTTTGATAATTTTCCTCATGCTTCCGTAGTTGTCTGGAAGCATACGCGACAACTTTGCCATCCTGCATCAGCACACATCCGAGGCCTTTCCGAGATGCGTCACAATACACTCCAAAACTCTTGTGTATATCTGGCACAGTTAAGACCGGTGCGGTTGTTAGTTTCTTCTCGAGTTCTTGGAAGCTCTTCTCGCATGCTTCCGTCCATACGAATTTCTTGTCTTTCTTGAGCAACTGTGTCATTGGTTTTGCCACAGTGGAGAATCCTTCAATAAATCTTCTGTAATATCCGGCCATTCCTAGGAAACTCCGCACATCTGTCACGTTGGCGGGTGGTTTCCAGTCAAGTATGGCTTTGACTTTTTCTGGGTCTACGGCCACGCCTTCTTGGTTTAATATATGGCCTAGGAAACCAACTTGCCTTAGCCAAAATTCACACTTGCTAAATTTGGCGTACAATTGATTTTTCCTTAATTCTCCCAAAACAATTCTGAGATGCTCAGCATGCTCTTCTGGTGTCCTTGAATATACCAGAATATCGTCAATGAACACCACAACAAATTTGTCCATAAATTTCATAAACACTTTGTTCATGAGGTGGACGAAATATGCGGGGGTGTTCGTCAGTCCAAACGGCATTACTGTGAACTCATATAATCCATATCTGGAGGTGAATGCTGTCTTAGGAATATCTTCTGTCCGTACTTTTAATTGATGATATCCCGATCTCAAATCAATTTTTGAGAACACCTTGGCTTGTGCGAGCTGGTCAAACAAATCATTTATCCGTGGCATCGGATATTTGTTTTTGATGGTGACCATATTGAGGGCTCGATAGTCTATACACAATCTCAGTGTCCCATCCTTTTTCTTGGCGAATAATACCGGCGAACCCCAAGGTGAGGAGCTGGCTCTAATAAATCCCTTGTCCAGTAATTCCTTTATCTGCTCCTTCAATTCTACCAATTCTAAGGGTGCCATTCTATAGGGTTTCTTATAGATGGGAGTGGTGCCAGGTGCTAGTTCAATGCTGAACTCTATCTCTCGGTCTGGTGGCATGCCTGGTACTTCTTCAGGAAATACGTCTGGGAATTCGCACACCACTGGAACCTTTCTCAGTTCTGAAATGTCCACTTTGTTCAATTTTGATTGCCGTGACCGTGGTCTCTCTTGAGCGGTAAATTTTATTGTCTTGCCGTGATGGTGAGTGAGAATCACAGTCCGATTGAAACAGTCAATAAATCCCTTATTGGTGGTCAACCAGTCCATCCCTAGGATGACATCCAGTCCTTTATTTTCCAACACGATGAGATTAGCTTGGAACTTTAGTCCTTCGAACTCAATGATCACTCCTCTGCAGTAACTCTGAGCGATCTGCTTATTTCCTGGGGACTTGATGATCATTGATTTTTCCAAGGGAAGTATCGGAAAACCATGTTGCAAAACAAAACTCTTCGAAACGAACGAGTGAGAAGCTCCAGAATCAAACAAAACCATGGCAGGTACTGTGTTGACAGGGAACGTACCGAGCACGATGTCTGGGGCATTCTGCGCTTCTTCCCTGGTCACATGGTTCAGGTGACCCTTCCTGTGGTTGTTGTTGGGATTGAAGTTGTTGCGCTTGGGGGCTGGATTATTCCCACCATTGTTCGGTTTGGGGGCCGAGTTCCTTGGCTTTGGGCACTGTTTGGCATAATGCCCTTCTTCACCATAGGCATAACAAGTGACCCTTGGACGGTATGTGAAGTCCTTGTCCCTTGAATGAAACTGTCTGGTTGGCCTTACAGCAGTAGGCGTGGATTTTCTTGCTTCATCCCTCGGAACCTCAGTCTTGCTTCGGTTGTTGCGAGCAAGAGTCGTCTTGTCCCTTTTCCGCTTACGGATATCTTCCAGACTGCGGCGCTCATTCTCCAAAGTAATGGCCTTGTCAACCAGAGTTTTGAAATCTGGGAAAGTGTGTACGACCAGTTGGCATCTTAGTGCTGGTGCCAGGCCGTCCAAATTTTTTTCCATCCTTTTGTTCTCAGTCATATGCTCATCGTAGGCATAACGAGATAGCTGGGTAAACTGACCGTTGTATTCTGTCACTGACATGCCTCTCTGCTTGAGGTCATCAAATTCTCTTTTCTTGATTTTTATGATGCTCCTGGGGATGTGTGCCCCACGAAAGCCTTCCTTAAACTCTTCCCAGGTGATGTTGTGCTCACTGGGATGCATGTGTAGGAAGTTTTCCCACCATGCTGCAGCTGCTCCAGTAAGGTAGTGAGGTGCATAAAGCACCTTCTCATGATCTGAACACTGAGCAATAATCAGCTTCCTTTCGATGTCACGGAGCCAATCATCGGCCTCAAGTGGCCTATCAGTGTGAGCAAACATTGGAGGGCGTGTCTTCTGCAGTTCAGACAACTTGGAGTGTGGTTGATATGGCTCACGGTGGTTCCCCATATTGATGACGTGATTCATCATTTCTTGGTGTTGCTGTTGGCTCTGTTCGAACAGGCGGCATTTGAGATAAGACTGCTTCGCTGTCCTGTTGACTAGACTGTCCCTGAGTAAAGTTGTTGCTGGTCTGTGTTCCATAAACTTCTTCTGGTTGATTGGGCATGGAACGAGTCCACGGACGAGACATTTTCCACTCTGGGGTATTATTTTGCAAATCTCATGAGAAGAACTGTGTGGCACAAGGAAAAATCTTGCAAGGCAAAAATTTAAAAGACCTCAAGATTTTTTCAAGAAAACACAAACGATTTCGCACGGAGGAGGACCGCTTAGCATATATCTTACACGCGAAACGTAAACATACGATACAACACTCAGGATGTGTGTACACATTCCTGACATGTTCTTAAGACTAGCGCACTCCTCTGGAATGCAGCGCACACAACTACTACTACAAACCAACGTACAGATAAAACACATCATACATGCAGACACAATGCGCGGCTACTCGGCGCTCTTAGTCGGAGATGGTGAAGATGTCCTTCCCCTTGCCGAGGGTAAGACCCAGCGGTGCAGGAGACTCAACCTCCACCTCCTCTCTAGCAGGCTCCTGGCGCGTAGCACTGCGCTAAGGTGATGGCGCGGGTGCGACAGGCGGCAGTGCGGGTGCGGCAGGCGGTGCAGCTCTGACTGGAGTAGGCGCGATGACTCGGTCGAACTCCTCAGTGGTAGGCAGACGGCGAGCAGTGGCCAAAATGGCCGGTGCATAAGATGCTGAGGATGAGACGAATGTCAGAGGCGGTGCCATGTGGAGAAGCTCCTTCCTGCTGGCAGGACCGCCCCGAACTAAGTCCATGCGGGCAGCCACAAGATCGTCCACGAGGTTGTCGAACGATTCTCCCAGAGCCTTGAGGTACTCAACAACCATCTCGATGGCTTCATCTCGCTCTCCCCGATGGCAGGCGAATGCATAGTGACAAGTATACGGCACATGGCATGGGAGATAGCGGTAGCGACGAGTCTTCATCATAGGAAGAATGTCCCGAAGGCGAGCTATCGCCTCACGGGCAGCCATCTGCATGGCATGCCTCTCCGTAGGCATGGCCCTTCCCACAAAATGGAAGTGGCGAGACGCAGAACGTCCTCCCTTGAATTGCACCACGGCCTGGTGCATAGACACGTCGTCGCTGAGCTTGTGCTGGTAAAGTGTGCACTCCGGACGAGTCGCTGGCCCGATCGCGAGTTTGGTGATGGAGACGAGGAGTTTGACAAACCCCTCAGACACATTAGTGAACACCCGAGTCTCGCAGTTGCTGCCAGCCATCTACAAAAGTAGGCAAAAATTCTGAGTAGTCATGTCATAAATTTATGATGACCAACAGAAAAAAGCTACATTTGCAAAATGCTGAAGAAACGCTAAAAACGCTAATAACCGATTAGCGAACGGGACTAGTGGCTTCCTACAGTCAGCCTGGCTCTCATACCAAGCTTGTCACGACCGGTTTTCCAATAAAAATATTTATTGAGAGACCGATCCCTTTTACGGACCAGTAAAGAAGAATTCCTTCTCACTGGTAGACAATATCTTGGTCACAGAAGAAAATACCAGGAGTACTGAATATAATACAAGGTTGAGCGGAGACGGCTCAACAATTTATTACAAGTGCGCCGATAAAATATAACGGCGGATAGGGTGGCATAACTACTAACTCATGATAAAAGCGGTGGTGGAAAATATCACAGCGAAGTGGGTGACAAGACTCCTGAATCTAACAACTCTTCGAGCGTCGGAGTGAGGCTCGAGGAGACTTATTGAGGGTGGCGGAAGCGTATATAATACAAGTGACCAATATCCAGGATCGCACGGGACTGACTGGGACTCCTCTAGGCATCGGACTCACTATCAAACTCTTCATCCAAGAGATCGCCTTCGTCAACATCTGGCCAAAACAACAAGCCAGGTGAGTACTATGAAAGTACTCGCAAGACAGTTCGGACATAAGATAAAACAAATGTAAACATGATGCATATGAACAGATTAACAAGCGCACTCAGACATATAGAAAACATTGCATGGGAAATAAAAGAGAAGTCGGGCGGTAGTCCTCCCGAAATCCCAAAGTAAATACTGAGGGCCAAACGAGTGTCTGAATGACTCCTCGAGAGGAAAATGCAAGAATAACAATGCCGCAGTGCGTGCCACAGTCAGACGTATGAGCAACATCACATAAAGGGCTTATAATAAAAGTAAATGAAAAACATGCCACAGTCGGACGTCTAAAGCGACATCACCTAAAGGGCTTATATTGAAAGAATAAATAACGGTGCATGCCATAGTCGGACGTCTGAAGCGACATCACATAAAGGGCTTATATTGAAAGAATAAATAATGGTGCATGCCACAGTCGGACGTCTGAAGCGACATCACATAAAGGGCTTATAACTTAATATCTCAGTAGCTCAAGAATTTAAATCATATCAAGGGAATAATCAAGTATGAGATAAACAACAGGGTTAGTCCATCCACAGGAATAACGTTCAACCAAGATACCAATCAAGCTTGTTCACCGGGGAAAAATACCACGAGGACTTGACATAGATATGGGTTCACTGATCACGGTCCTTGACCATGGATACGATGACTCGGAAGGATTTGACTCTGCAGAGTTTGTACTTTAACCACAGCCAACGGATTTCAGTAGTCACGGGGACTAGTTCCGTTTACGGTGTTTTGGAAGAAACACATCTAACCAGTACACACCCATTCAACATTCCGAAGCCAGGAATCACCCTGGGCAACGTTCAAGAAAAACCTTGAGACGGGGAGGCTACAACCTCGCGTAGCATGGGATCAAATTTATATACGCGCGCTCTAAGGGGTGCCCCCCTCTCGGTCCCAACCGGAAACACCCATGCCCCCTGACCGGATGACTGGCTTTAATCTAGGGCCATGGAACCCTCATCCCGGCCCCTCTATTTGGTGTGTACACGGAAAGAGGTTACCAACTTACTAAACCGCATTCTGGCAGAAAACATGTGGTAGCACGGAAGGGGAAGAACGATAACGTGACTCCGTCCACGTTAACGTCGGAGTTTATCGGATGTCGTAAGGCTGGCATGCTACAACAATACCACCTTACTGCCTTTCATGTCACCACATGATTATGCCATCTCTCATCGGAGATCACAGTAACTTCGGAACACACGGATGGTTGCCTCACATGCAACGAGATTCTCACCGATGCTCATATGCCATGCACAAACCATTCACGCAAACATGCAAAACACTTATCATATCAAAGGTTCAAACATGCTTGCCTGGTTCGGAGAAGTCAGAGTCTAGCTCGGCGAAGTTCGCGGCTCCGTCACCTCTTCCGGAACCTACGGTATAGCGAAAACGTATACTAACGTGAAAATCATCGCGTGCATAAAAGTTGTCTCAAAAATTTTCCAAATAAATACTATAAAAAACTAGACAAAATTATAAGACTGTCAGAAAAAGAATCACTCAAAAATCACTTTTTATTAAAAAGTTATAAGGGTTTTAGTCCAGGGACTAATCTGTGATGAAACAGAAAAGATCCAGGGACTTAACTGAGAAAACAGAAAACGGTTCGGAGGGAAACGCGCCAGCCAAAAGAGAAGACGTATTCTGCCCGAAGGCGCCAACTGAAAACGGTTCGCGAGAGAAACAGAAGAGAGGCTGACGTGGGGGGTCCACATGTCAGGTTTAAACCTCGCCGGCACCCGAAGGCTGCGGTGGTCGCCGGCGTCGAACCACGGCGAGTCAGGGAGATCGGAGGGTACCAAGAGGTTCAGCGTGCTCTTCCGCGTCGGTGGGTGGTGGACTTGGTCGTCGGAGAGCACCACGTCGACGGCGACACTTTCTCCGGCGGACGGCGGCTCGGGCGATGGTGGAGAACTCCGGTGGGTGCTGCAAACTCTGAATTGAAGCGCGGGTCACGAGAGTGGATGCATAAGGAAGCTATTGGCAAGAGCTAGGAGGTAGAGGTGCACGCACGGGAGTGAATCGAGCTGGATCCCGTGGTGGGTCGCGGCGGCCGGAGTTGAGGAAGAAGACTCCCTCGGGGCTCTTCCAGTGGCTAGGCGGGGTGTTGGAGGTGTGCAGAGGTGGTGTGGGTTCTAGTTGGAGCTCGGGGCCTCTATTTATAGGCGATTCGAGGGTGTGGCCGTGATCGGGATCGCTCCGGCGAGCAATTACGGCGAGGCAATGGCCTTGCAGGGAGTTTAAGTGGCCAGGCAGCATCAGGGAGGTGTACTGGTGCCGTTCCCCCGCTAATCTTGGTCGGGCTTGGCGTAATGGCGCCGGTACACGACGGGGCGGCCGTACGGGCACGGCGGCGGCAGAGAGCGCGCTCTGTGCCTAGCGGTTCACGACGAGGGTGGCAGCGCGCACGGGGGAGTGGAAGGCCACGCGGCGGCTTCCGGTGGCTTGGGCGGCGCTGGACGGCGCCGTCTGCGTTGTGCCTCTCTCTGGCGGCCGCAAAGCCGCCGCTGCCGTCGGTCACGGAGTGGCGCACCTTCCCCTGCTCGTCGCCGACGTCCGCAAGCTTCCAGGCGCTCGTGCGGTGCAGAGGACAAGGAGGAAGCGCAGGGCGCACGGCGACACCGCGGCACTGGCGAGATCGACTACATGTTCTGAAGAAAACGACAGTGCACTGAAACTGTATCTCTGAATTAACTGAACATGACAGCAACAGTGTCCAGTAGGTGTTCGACGAAATGATTTGGCAAGGAGAAAATTTTTTCTGGAGGTGGGACTTGGTGAGGTGACCTCTCAATGCACCCAGAGGCTGCCTGAATTTTCTCAGATTTTTAGGAGAAGAATTCAAATGAATTTCATCAAATTTTGCAAATCTGGTCCAAACTTGCAGCAAGTATAGTTTGAAAAATTTGAACTGGAGACCAGTGGATCTTCATGGATCCTGGTTGAGGGTTCAAAGGACTAGCTAGGGGAATTGATTTGGAGACAAAACTCAAAGTAGAAAGAGTAGCTCCTTTGTAAACCTCCAAGGATCAAGATAGAAGGCAGAAATTGTTTTTGATAAGAAATAAATAGGAATAAATATATGGAGAGGTTCAACTTGCTGGATTTGAAGTACATCATGATCCAAAGATGAGGAAAGGCTTATGGGAGTGGATTTCCACTTAGGTCATGGCAAGAGGGATTTTTGAAAGTGGAAAGGATCATTCCAAAAGCCATAGGATTTATTTAAAAGAATTTTCAAAAGGAATTTTCCCAAGTGAAAAGTATTTGGTTTTGAGTCCAAATAAGAAGGAAAAACCTCCAAGACCAAAATCAAGTCTTGGGTGAATCCAAAAACAGAACACTTGTCATAAAAGAAAATATTTTGAGAGGAAGAGTTCTTTTAGAAAAAAAAATTAAATCACCTCCCTCAAATCAAATAAAAGTTTGAAAGAGCCAAATAAAATTTTGGGTGTCACAGAAACTTAGTGGGTGTGCATCCTACTTGCTTGCTCACGAAGACCTAGGGCATTTTGAGGAAGCCCATCATTGGAATATACAAGCCAAGTTCTATAATGAAAAATTCCCACTAGTATATGAAAGTGACAACATAGGAGGCTCTCTATCATGAAGATCATGGTGCTACTTTGAAGCACAAGTGTGGAAAAACGATAGTAACATTGCCCCTTCTCTCTTTTTCTCTTATTTTTTGGGCCTTCTCTCTTTTTTTCATGGCCTCTGTTTTTTCGTCCGGAGTCTCATCCCGACTTGTGGGGGAATCATAGTCTCCATCATCCTTTCCTCACATGGGACAATGCTCTAATAATGAAGATCATCACACTTTTATTTACTTACAACTCAAGAATTACAACTCAATACTTAGAACAAAATATGATTCTATGTGAATGCCTCTAGCGGTGTACCAGGATGTGCAATGATTCAAGAGTGACATGTATGAAAAAATTATGAACGGTGGCTTTGCCACAAATATGATGTCAACTACATGATCATGCAAAGCAATATGACAATGATGAAGCGTGTCATAATAAACGGAATGGTGGAAAGTTGCATGGCAATATATCTCGGAATGGCTATGGAATGCCATAATAGGTATGTATGGTGGCTGTTTTGAGGAAGGTATATGGTGGGTGTATGGTATTGGTGAAAGTTTCGCGACACAAGAGAGGCTAGCAATGGTGGAAGGGCGAGAGTGCGTATAATCCATGGACTCAACATTAGTCTTAAAGAACTCACATACTTATTGCAAAAATCTATTAGTTATCGAAACAAAGTACTACGCGCATGCTCCTAGGGGGATAGATTGGTAGGAAAAGACCATCGCTCGTCCCCGACTGCCACTCATAAGGAAGACAATCAATAAATAAATCATGCTCCAACTTCATCACATAACGGTTCACCATACGTGCATGCTACGGGAATCACAAACTTTAACACAAGTATCTCTCAAATTCACAATTACTCTACTAGCATGACACTAATATTACCATCTTCGTATCTCAAAACAATCAAACTTCTCATAGTATTCAATGCACTTCATATGCAAGTTTTTATTATACCCATCTTGGATGCCCATCATATTAGGACTAATTTTATAACCAAAGCAAATTACCATGCTGTTCTAAAAGACTCTGAAAATAATATAAGTGAACCATGAGATTTCAAAATTTTCTATAAAATAAATCCACCGCCGTGCTCTAAAAAGATATAAGCGAAGCACTAGAGCAATATTGTCTAGCTCAAAAGATATAAGTGAAGCACATAGAGTATTCTAACAAATCACGATTCCTGCGTGTCTCTCCAAAAAGGTGTGTACAGCAAGGATGATTGTGGTAAACTAAAAAGTAAAGACTCAAATCATACAATACGCTCCAAGCAAAACACATATCATGTGGTGAACAAAAATATAGCCTCAAGTAAAGTTACCGATAGGCGAAGACGAAAGAGGGGATGCCTTCCAAGCTTAGGCTTTTGGTTGTACTTGAATTTTACCTTGGGGTGCCTTGGGAATCCCCAAGCTTAGTATCTTTCCACTCCTTATTCCAAAGTCCATCAAATCCTTACCCAAAACTTGAAAACTTCACAACACAAAACTTCAACAGAAAATCTCATGAGCTCCGTTAGTATAAGAAAATAAATCACCACTTTAAGGTAATGTTGTGAACTCATTATTTATTTATATTGGTGTAAAACCTACTGTATTCCAACTTCTCTATGGTTCATACCCCCCGATACTACTCATAGATTCATCAAAATAAGCAAACAACACGCGAAAAACAGAATCTGTCAAAAACAGAACAATCTGTAGTAATCTGTAACTTTCGAATACTTATGTAACTCCAAAAATTCTGAAATAAATTGGTGGACGTGAGGAATTTGTCTATTAATCTTCTTCAAAAATAATCAACTTAAATTCACTCTTTTATAAAAAATTACAGCTAATCTCGTGAGCGCAAAGTTTCTGTTTTTTACAGCAAGATCGCATTAACTTTCACCCAAGTCTTCCCAAAGGTTCTACTTGGCAAAAACAGAAATTAAAACATAAAACCACATCTAACAATAGGCTAGATGAATTATTTATTACTAAACAGGAGAAAAAAGTAAAGAACAAAAATAAAATTTGGTTGCCTCCCAACAAGCGCTATCGTTTAACGCCCCTAGCTAGGCATTGAGATCTCAATGATGCTCACATGAAAGAAAAGAATTGAAGCACAAAGAGAGCATCATAGAACATGTGATAAACACATCTAAGTCTAACATACTTCCTATGCATAGGCATTTTATAAGCAAAAAAATTATTAAGGCAAGCAAAAACTAGCATACGCAAGGAAGAAGAAAGAGACGATAGCAATCTCAACATGTAGAGAGGTAATTTAGTAACATGAAAATTTCTACAACCATATTTTCCTCTCTCATAATAATTACATTTGGGATCATAAGAAAATTCAACATAATAGCTATTACATAAAATATTTTCAACACAATCCACATGCATGCGAAGTTGACACTCTTCCAAAATAGTGGGATTGGCATTAACTAAAGTCATGACCTCTCCAAACCCACTTTTATCAAAATAATTATAAGATTGAACATTCTCCAAATATGTGGGATCTAAAGTTGACACTCGTCCAAACCCACTTTCAATAATATTGCAAACACTATTATCAATCTCATATTCATCATGGGGCTTAAAGAAATTTTCAAGATCATAAAAAGAATCACCCTGATCATGATCATTGCAACAAATGGTAGACATAGCCAAACTAGCATCCCCAAGCTTACGGTTTTGCATATTACTAGCACTATTGACATTAATAGAATTTATAATAACATCATTGCCGTCATGCTTTTCATCGAAGGAACTATCAAGTACGGGTGCAATAGCAACGATCTCATGTTTAACATAAGGAACTATAGCAAATTCGTCTTCATAAATATTTGCATCTTGGCCACAAGAATATCAAGCATCATGTTCATCAAGGGATATTTCAATCAAATCATCGGAATCATAATTATCTATAGATTCATGCATATCATTATTTTCTTCCAAAGCAACGGTCATTCTTTCAATAAATTCTTTGACATAGACATTATGAGCATAGTTTTCATAGCAATATTTAAGTATGTCAAAATTTTCAGATTCGTAGAGAGTAATATCATACTTTGCAATCAAACAAGCAACTTCATAAGCACCCTTAAAAGCAACAAATTCTTCAATTTGTTCGATATCGTAGTAACTATAAACACCCTTTGCATAAGAGGATAAGATTTCATTATCATTAAACTCACATAGGCAGGGAAGGTGTTTTATAGGGTTCTTAGAACAACAAGTAAAATCACAAATTTCACAAGGATTCCAAGCATAGCACAACAAACTATTTATTTGATTCCATAAGAGTCCCCCTTTTTGAGACACACGATGACGCACAAAATGAGCATGCTCATCTAAAGATTTCCCATCAACTAGGCTTGTTGGGGTTTCAGCACGAGCGCATAAGGATCGAAGATGATCCAAGTAGACCACTTTAAGTGGATCTATATCAATAGATTTTTAGCAAGCAAAGATGCAAGCAAATAGAAGGCACATGGAAACAGAAACAAAAAGACATACGGGAAGAAGGCGAAGAAAAGGCAAAGGTTTTAAAAAATCATTTTTGAAGTAGGAGAGAGGAAAACGAGAGGCGAATGGCGAATAATGTGATGCAAGGGAGAAGAGTTTATGATGGGTACTTGGTATGGCTTGACTTGACGTAGATCTCCCCGGCAACGGCGCCAGAAATACTTCTTGCTACCTCTTGAGCTTGCGTTAGTTTTCCCTTGAAGGGAAAGGGTGATGCAGCAAAGTAGCATAAGTATTTTCCTCAGTTTTGAGAACCAAGGTATCAATCTAGTAGGAGACGACGCACAAGTCACCGAATACCTGCACAAACAATCAACAACTTGCAACCAACGCGATAAAGGGGTTGTCAATCCCTTCACGGTCACTCGCAAAGGTGAGATCGGATAGAGATAGATAAACGGTAAAGTAGATATTTTTGGTATTTTTGTTGTATAGATTGGAAAGTAAAGATTGCAAAATAATAGATTAGAAACTAGCAAGATGGAAACGAGATATAATATAATGGAAAAGAGACCCGGGGGCCATTGGTTCACTAGTGGCTTCTCTCGAGATAGCATATGTTACGGTGGGTGAACAAATTACTGCCAAGCAATTGATAGAAAAGCGCATAATTATGATTACATCTAAGGCAATGATCATGAACATAGGCATCATGTCCGTCTCAAGTAGACCGACTCCTGCCTGCATCTACTACTATCACTCCACACATCGACCGCTATCCAGCATGCATCTAGAGTATTAAGTTCATAAAGTACGGAGTAACACATTAAGCGAGATGACATGATGTAGAGGAATTAACTCAAGCAATATGATGAAAACCCCATCTTGTTATCCTCGATGGCAACAATACAATACGTGCCTTGCTGCCCCTACTATCACTGGGAAAGGAGACCGCAAGATTGAACCCAAATCTAAGCACTTCTCCCATTGCAAGAAAGATCAATCTAGTAGGCCAAACTAAACCGATAATTCGAAGAGACTTGCAATGATATCAAATCATGCATATAAGAATTCAGGGAAGAAGCAAATAATATTCATAGATAATCTTGTTCATAAATCCACAATTCATCGGATCTCGGAAAACACAACGCAAAAGAGTATTACATCGAATAGATCTCCAAGAACATCGAGGAGAACATGGTATTGAGAATCAAAGAGAGAGAAGAAGCCATCTAGCTAATAACTATGGACCCGAAGGTGTGTGTTAAACTACTCATGCTTCATCAAAGAGGTAATGGTGTTGTTGTAGAAGCCCTCCATGATCGAATCCCCCTCCGAAAAATCGCCGGAAAAGGCCTCAAGATGGGATCTCATGGGTACAGAAGGTTGCGGTGGTGGATAAGTGGTTTCGTGGCTCCCTCTGATGTTTTTAGGTATAAGAGTATATATAGGCAAAGGAACTAGGTCAGGGGAGCTACGAGGGGCCCACAAGGGTGGGGGGTGCGCCTACCCCCCTGGGCGCGCCCTCCTGCCTCGTGGCCTCCTTGTTGCGTCTCTGACTTCATCTCCAAGTCTTATGGTTTGCTTTTGGTCCAAGAAAGATCATTGCGAAGGTTTCATTCCGTTTGGACTCCATTTGGTATTCCTCTTCTGCAAAACTCTAAAATAGGCAAAAAAGCAGAAACTGGCACTGGGCTCTCGGTTAATAGGTTAGTCCCAAAAATAATATGAAATAGCATATTAAAGCCCATTAAACATCCAAAACAGATAATATAATAGCATGGAACAATAAAAAATTATAGATGCGTTGGGGACGTATCAAGCATTTTCAAGCTTAATTCCTGCTCATCCTCGAGTAGGTAAATGATAAAAACAGAATTTTTGATGTGGAATGCTACCTAGTATATTTATCCTTGTAATTTTCTTTATTGTGGCATCAATGTTCAAATCCGAAAGATTCAAGACAAAAGTTTAATATTGACATAAAAACAATAATACTTCAAGCATACTAACAAAGCAATCATGTCTTCTCAAAATAACATGGCCCAATAAAGCTATCCCTACAAAATCATATAGTCTGGCTATGCTCTATCTTCATCACATAAAATATTTAAATCATGCACAACCCCGTTGACAAGCCAAGCAATTGGTACATACTTTTGATGTTCTCAAACATTTCCAATCTTCTCGCAATACATGAGCGTGAGCCATGGACATAGCACTATAGGTGGAATAGAAGGGTGGTTGTCGAGAAGAGAAAAAGGAGAAGATAGTCTCACATCAACTAGGCGTATCGACGAGCTATGGAGATGCCCATCAATAGATATCAATTTGAGTGAGTAGGGATTGCCATGCAATGGATGCACTAGAGCTATAAGTGTATGAAAGCTCAAAAAGAAACTAAGTGGGTGTGCATCCAACTTGCTTGGTCACGAAGACCTAGGGCATTTTGAGGAAGCCCATCATTGGAATATACAAGCCAAGTTCTATAATGAAAAATTCCAACTAGTATATGAAAGTGACAACATAGGAGGCTCTCTATCATGAAGATCATGGTGCTACTTTGAAGCACAAGTGTGGAAAAAGGATAGTAACATTGCCCCTTCTCTCTTTTTCTCTTATCTTTTTTGGGCCTTCTCTTTTTTTTATGGCCTCTGTTTTTTTGTCCGGAGTCTCATCCCGACTTGTAGGGGAATCATAGTCTCCATCATCCTTTCCTCACATGGGACAATGCTCTAATAATGAAGATCATCACACTTTTATTTACTTACAACTCAATACTTAGAACAAAATATGATTCTATGTGAATGCCTCTAGCGGTGTACCGGGATGTGCAATGATTCAAGAGTGACATGTATGAAAAAATTATGAATGGTGGCTTCGCCACAAATATGATGTCAACTACAAGATCATGCAAAGCAATATGACAATGATGAAGCGTGTCATAATAAACGGAACGGTGGAAAGTTGCATGGCAATATATCTCGGAATGGCTATGGAACTGCCATAATAGGTAGGTATGGTGGCTATTTTGAGGAAGGTATATGGTGGGTGTATGGTATTGGTGAAAGTTTCGCGACACAAGAGAGGCTTGCAATGGTGGAAGGGTGAGAGTGCGTATAATCCATGAACTCAACATTAGTCATAAAGAATTCACATACTTATTGCAAAAATCTATTAGTTATCGAAACGAAGTACTACGCCCATGCTCCTAGGGGGATAGATTGGTAGAAAAAGTCGTCCTCGACCGCCACTCATAAGGAAGACAATCAATAAATAAATCATGCTCCAACTTCATCACATAACGGTTCACCATACGTGCATGCTACGGAATCACAAACTTTAACACAAGTATCTCTCAAATTTACAATTACTCTGCTAGCATGACTATAATATTACCATCTTCATATCTCAAAACAATCATAAAGAATCAAACTTCTCATAGTATTCAATGCACTTCATATGAAAGTTTTTATTATACCCATCTTGGATGCCCATCATATTAGGGCTAATTTTATAACCAAAGCAAATTACCATGCTGTTCTTAAAATACTCTCAAAATAATATAAGTGAAGCATGAGAGTTCAACAATTTCTATAAAATAAAGCCACCGCCGTGCTGTAAAAAGATATAAGCGAAGCACTAGAGCAATATTGTCTAGCTCAAAAGATATAAGTGAAACACATACAGTATTCTAACAAATTTCGATTCATGCGTGTCTCTCTCAAAAGGTGTGTACAACAAGGATGATTGTGGTAAACTAAAAAGAGAAGACTCAAATCATACAAGATGCTCCAAGCAAAATTGCCCTAGGTCTTCGTGAGCAAGCAAGTTGGATGAACACCCACTTAGCTTCTTTTTGAGCTTTCATACGTTTACAGCTCTAGTGCATCCGTTGCATGGCAATCCCCACTCACTCATATTGATATCTATTGATGGGCATCTCCATAGCCCGTTGATACGCCTAGTTGATGTGCGACCATCTTCTCCTTTTTTGTCTTCTCCACAACCACCATTCTTTTCCACCTATAGTGCTATGTCCATGGCTCACGCTCATGTATTGCGTGAAAGTTGAAAAAGTTTCAGAATACTAAAGTATGAAACAACCGCTTGGCTGAAACCGGGGTTGTGCATGATTTAAATATTTGTGTGATGAAGATAGAGCATAGCCAGACTATATGGTTTTGTAGGGATAGCTTTCTTTGGCCATGTTATTTTGAGAAGACATGATTGCTTTGTTAGTATGCTTGAAGTATTATTGTTTTTATGTCAATAATAAACTTTTGTTTTGAATCTTATGGATCTGAATATTCTTGCCACAATAAAGAAGATTACATTGATAAATATGTTAGGTAGCATTCCACATCAAAAATTCTGTTTTTATCATTTACCTACTCGAGGACGAGCAGGAATTAAGCTTGGGGATGCTGATACGTCTCCAACGTATCTATAATTTTTGATGTATTCATGCCATGTTTATAATATTATTACATGATTTTGGTATGATTTGGTTAGAACTAACCTGGACTGATGCTTTTTTCAGCAGAACTACCGTGGTGTTGTTTTTGTCCAGAAATAAAAGTTCTCGTAATGCGCTAAAAATCAACGGAGAATATTTTTGGAAAATATAAAAAATACTAGAATGAAAAGCTTACGGATACTTGTGGTGACGTTGGAGTATCTAGGTGACATTAAGGTTTTGTTTGATTTGTGTCTTAAGGTGTTATTTTACTATGAACTCTAGGGCAGTTTGTGACACTTATAGGAATAGCCCAATGGATTGATCGGAAAGAATAACTTTGAGGTGGTTTCGTACCCTACAATAATCTCTTCGTTTGTTCTCCGCTATTAGTGACTTTGGAGTGACTCTTTGTTGCATGTTGAGGGATAGTTATATGATCCAATTATGTTATTATTGTTGAGAGAACTTGCACTAGTGAAAGTATGAACCCTAGGCCTTGTTTCGAAGCATTGCAATACCGTTTGTGCTCACTTTTATCATTAGTTACCTTGCTGTTTTTATATTTTCAGATTATAAAAACCTATATCTACCATCCATATTGCACTTGTATCACCATCTCTCCGCCAAACTAGTGCACCTATACAATTTACCATTGTATTGGGTGTGTTGGGGACACAAGAGACTCTTTGTTATTTGGTTGTAGGGTTGTTTGAGAGAGACCATCTTCATCCTACGCCTCCCACTGATTGATAAACCTTAGGTCATCCACTTGAGGGAAATTTGCTACTGTCCTACAAACCTCTGCACTTGGAGGCCCAACAACGTCTAGAAGAAGAAGGTTGCGTAGTAGACATCATGCGGCGCCCCTCTCCACAGTTTAGTCCTCCGTCTAGTTTTCCGCAGTGCACGGCGAAGCCCTGCGGGAACAAGTTCACCACAACCGTCACCACGCTGTTGTGCTGCTGAAACTCGTCTACTACTTCGCCCGTCTTGCTGGATCAAGAAGGCGAGGACGTCATCGAGCTGAACATGTGCTGAATGCGGAAGTGTTGTACGTTCAGTACTTGATTGGTTGGACCGCGAATGTGAATGCGTTCGACTACATCAACCGCGTTGTTAAGCAATTCCGCTTTACGGTCTACGAGGGTATGTAGACATACTCTCCCCTCTCTTAGCTATGCATCTCCATGGATAGATCTTGCTTGTGCGTAGAATTTTTTTTATTTTCCATGCAACCTTCCCCAACAGTGGCATCCGAGCTAGGTCTATGCGTAGATGGTATGCACGAGTAGAACACAAAGAAGTTGTGGGCGGTGATGGTTATACTGCTTACCACCAACGCCTTATTTTGATTCAGCGGTATTGTGGGATGAAGCGGCCCAGACCAACCTTACATGTCCACGCACATGACACCGGTTCCGCCGACTGATATGCAACTTGTTTTGCATAAAGGTGGCTGGCGGGTGTCTGTTTCTCCTACTTTAGTTGAATCAAATTTGACTACGGCCGGTCCTTGAAGAATGTTAGAATAGCAAACTTGATAAATCACTGTTGTGGTTTTTGCGTAGGTAAGAATGGTTCTTACTAGTTGCCCGTAGCAGCCACGTAAAACTTGCAACAACAAAGTAGAGGATGTCTAACTTGTTTTTGCAGGGTATGTTGTGATGTGATATGGTCAAGACGTGATGTGATATACGTTGTTGTATGAGATGATCATGTTTTATAATATCGACAACCGGCAGGAGCCTTAGGATTGTCTCTTAATTATTGTATGAAATGCAAGCGCCATGTAATTGCTTTATTTTATCACTATGCTTTAGCAATAGTTGTAGAAGCAATAGTTGGTGAGACGACCCTGACGCAACGATGGAGATAAAGGTGTCGAGCCAGTGACAATGGAGATCATGATGATGCTTTGGAGATGGAGATCAAAAGCACAAGATGATGATGGTCATATCATGCCACATATTTTGATTGCATGTGAAGTTTATCCTTTATGCATGCATCTTATTTTTCTTAGAACTATGGTAGCATTATGCTACCTCTTGAGCTTGCATTGGTTTTTCCCTTGAAGAGGAAAGGGTGATGCAGCAAAGTAGCGTAAGTATTTCCCTCAGTTTTGAGAACCAAGGTATCAATCCAGTAGGAGACGACACACAAGTCACCGAGTACCTGCACAAACAATCAAGAACCTTGCAACCAACACGATAAAGGGGTTGTCAATCCCTTCACGGTCACTCACGAAAGTGAGATCTGATAGAGATAGTAAAGTAAATATTTTTGGTATTTTTGTTGTATAGATTGGAAAGTAAAGATTGCAAAATAGTAAACGAGATTTAAAGAGATGGAATATAATGGAAAATAGACTTTAATATAATGGAAAAGAGACACGGGGGCCATAGGTTTCACTAGTGGCTTCTCTCGAGATGGCATGTATTACGGTGGGTGAACAAATTACTGCCGAGCAATTTATAGAAAAGCGCATAATTATGAAGATATCTAAGGCAATGATCATGAACATAGGCATCACGTCCGTGTAAAGTAGACCAAAACAATTCTGCATCTACTACTATTACTCCACACATCGATCGCTATCCAGCATGCATCTAGAGTATTAAGTTCATAAGAACGGAGTAACGCATTAAGCAAGATGACATGATGTAGAGGGATAAACTCAAACAATATGGTATAAACCCCATCTTTTTATCCTAGATGGCAACAATACAATACGTGTTTTGCTGCCCCTACTGTCACTGGGAAAGGACACCGCAAGATTGAACCCAAAGCTAAGCACTTCTCCCATGGCAAGAAAGATCAATCTAGTAGGCCAAACTAAACCGATAATTCGAATAGACTTGCAAAGATATCAAATCATGCATATAAGAATTCAGAGAAGAACCAAATAATATTCATAGATAATCTTGTTCATGAATCCATAATTCATCGGATCTCGGCAAACACACCACAAAAGAGTATTACATCGAATAGATCTCCAAGAACATCGAGGAGAACTTTGTATTGAGAATCAAAGAGAGAGAGAAGAAGCCATCTAGCTAATAACTATGGACCTGAAGATCTGTGGTAAACTACTCACACTTCATCGGAGAGGCAATGGTGTTGATGTAGAAGCCCTCCATGATCGATTCAAACTCCGGCAGATCGCAGGAAAAGGCCCCAAGATGGGATCTCACGGGTATAGAAGGTTGCGGCGGTGGAAAAGTGGTTTCGTGGCTCCCCATGATGTTTCTAGGGTATAAGAGTATATATAGGCGAAAGAAGTACGTTGGTGGAGCTACGAGGGGCCCACGAGGGTGGGGGCGCGCCTACCCTCCTGGGTGCACCCTCCTGCCTCGTGGACGCCTCGTGGCATTTCTGACTTCAACTCCAAGTCTTCTGGTTTGCTTTCGGTCCAAGATAGATTATCGTGAAGGTTTCATTCCGTTTGGACTTTGTTTGGTATTCCTTTTATGCAAAACTCTAAAAATAGGCAAAAAAAAAAACAGAAACTGGCACTAGGCCTCCGGTGAATAGGTTAGTCCCAAAAATAATATAAAAAAGCATATTAAGGCCCATTAAACATCCAAAACAGATAATATAATAGCATGGAACAATAAAAAATTATAGATACGTTGGAGAAGTATCACATTATAAGATGATCCCTTCACTAAATTTCAAGATAAAAGTGTTCCCCGAGTATGCACCATTGCCAAAGTTCATCGTTTCGAAGCACCTCGTGATGATCGGGTGTCATAGACTCTACGTTCACATACAACGGGTGTAAAATAGTTTTGCACATGCAGAATACTTTGGTTAAAGTTGACGAGCCTAGCATGTACAGACATGGTCTCGGAACACTGGAGACCAAAAGGTCGAACATGAGTCATATAGTATATATGATCAACATAGCTATGTTCACCATTGATGACTACCCCATCTCACGTGATGATCGGACATGGGTTAGTTGATTTGGATCATGTATCACTTAGATAACTTGAGGGATGTTATTTTAAGTGGGAGTTCATTAGTAATTTAATTAATTGAACTCAATTTATTAATTGTTTTTACATATCTATGTTGTAGATCAATGGCCCGTGCTACCATTCCCTTGAATTTTAATGTGTTCCTAGAGAAAGCTAAGTTGAAAGATGATGGTAGCAACTACACAGACTGGGTCCGTAACTTGAGGATTATCCTCATGGCCGCACAGAAGAATTATGCCCTTGATGCACCGCTAGGTGATAGACCTGCTGCAGGAGCTACTGCAGATGTTATGAATGTCTGGTAAGCTCGATCGGATGACTACTCAATAGTTTAATGTGCCATGCTTTACGGCTTAGAACCGATACTTAAAATATGTTTTCAACGCCACGGAGCATGTGAGATGTTCCAAGAGCTGATTGATATCCATGAGCCTAGCATGTCAGGTAAATCTGAGGAGGAGACCGACCGGCCGTGGAACATTGCTCATCTTTGGCCTTACTACACATGAGTCATCGGCCCTCATCATTGCACATACTTTTATCAATGTATATACTTTATGATCAAATTAATAAAGTCGGCATCCCCAAGTTCGGGGTCTCTGTCGATTTTCATCTCACATGAGTCTTTTCTGGTGAATAATAAGGTCATTTGGGGGCTTCCCGCTCTATGAGCATAGCTTTATAACCCTCTTGATCGGCTCTACATGCTATCTTTGGTCACTTGGGGGCTTCTCGCTCTATGAGCATAGCTTTATAACCCTCTTGATTGGCTCTGCATGCCACCTTGTGAGTTCTTTCCCTGATACATAATGCCTTTGGTAAATTGTATCCTCTCCTTTTGTCAACCATGCTCCGCTTTCGAGCTTGTGTTAGTTACTCCTGAAGTTCGTGGTATATGTTCCTAAGATGCCCTGATGGGTTGAACCTATGCCTTTTCTAATCCGTGTGAACTCGGAAACTTCTACGGGTCATACTCTATAATTGGTGTTATGCCAGATAGAATTTCAGCACAACAACTTTGTCAAAAGTGAGAAGTGAATGAAAGATTATGCATTGGAGAAGTGGGAGTCGACCTTGCACTTTGTGTTCACGCCCATGGACACGATGTAGATCCTATCATGGAATCTTCTTGTAATAATAACTATTTCCTTGATAAAATATCATCTGGTATCCGTGAAATGATCCCTTGCAATCGTGGTTCCGACCATATTTTCTCATTGATTCCATTTCTCAGACAAGTTAAAGCACTTGTCTTCTGTAGATCAATACATCTCCTCAACCTCTATTTGATCTTCCTTCGAGTATTACCCTCCGGTATCTCGAGAATATCAAAGAACTGTGTTGCTTCCTATGAGTCTTCATCTAGTATTGCTTCTCACCGATTTGGGATTTCCCTCGGGTTCTGAGTTATTAAGTCACTCGAGAACACCGATAAGTGAATCAATTCCGCACTCCGATTCAATAACTCTAAGTAATTTTCTTTGCTTATGAGTTTAATAATCTTTCAAGTCATTCCTAGCCTGATCGGCTATAACATTATTGTGCTAAATTTTTACTGTGCTACCTGGTCCTTCTTCCCGAAGCACAATTTTCGATGATGAGCTAAGCTTACGTTGATCTTCCTCGTCATATCATTTCGCCTTGAATAGCAAGTTTGATTTCGAGTTGTGTCGTACCAGTGGTTCCAATAACCTTTCGCTTCATCATTCCTTTGACTTGATGTCATCACCGATCGATTACATCTTCATGAAATGTCTCGACAATTGTGTCATGATCATCATCAACAATCTGAGCTCTTCTAGGATATCAATCGAATTCATGATGAGAAATACCATTCTTGCCCCTCGATGATTTGTGTTATCATCGACAACATTCTTGTCTTCCCCCCCAACACGAAATTGTTCACATAAATTTTTGAAATACATCCTTTTTGACATGTCGGTGGATTGCTGCTGAATCCATCGGCCACATCATCATCTTTTCCTTGCTGAAATTGTATGACTTATTTTATAAGTTGTTTCTGATGGATCCTTTGTGAATCCAAAGTCTGGCCTTTACCTGATGACCATGTCAATGCTATACCGAAGCATGACTGTGGTACTCAAACTCCAACAAGAACTTTGGAAGCATAATGCTAAATGTTTCTTCCAAACACCATTGTATGGGTAACATCGGGAGTTTCGTCACCTTTTTTTCCAAATGGTCATCTGCTTGTTGTCTTGATGGGTATATTGATGACCCACAAGTATAGGTGATCTATCGTAGTCCTTTAGATAAGTAAGAGTGTCGAACACCCTGTTCAAGAACTCGTTCGATTAACCAGTTAACTTGCCGATTAATCCCTACTCATAGGGTCACCGAGTAGTCGATAAACCGATAAATCGTCCGATTAATTGATTAAATGGCCGATTAACTTGCCGACTAGCCTATTAATCCCCTACTCGCCAGCCAACCGAGCAGCTACCAGTTAACAATTTCCTCAACAATGGTTGAACCCAACAAGGAGCAGAAGGAAATGACAAGCGGTTTTCAGTAAGGTATTCTCTACAAGCACTGAAATTATCGGTAACAGATAGTTTTGTGATAAGGTAATTCGTAACGGGTAACAAGTATCTCCAGTCTGAAAACCAGCTCCATGCTTGATCCAGTGACTGATCATGCTCAAATGGCAGGAATCCTTTGGGCCTCGTTCAAATCTAGGATGGGCCAAACCCAAGGGATCTCTATGGGCTTTGATTTGAATCATTTAATCCAACCCATCCCGGGACTGGAGGAGCTATCCTTGCCATTTTCTGATGAGGAAATTCACAAAGTTTTGAAGGATTTGCCGGCGGATCGGGCACCTGGCCCTGATGGCTTTAATGGGATGTTCGTCAAGCGCTGTTGGCCTATAATTGAGGGGGATTTCTTGAGGATGATTCAGGCTTTTTATGAGGGGAACCTTTCGTTGGAAAATATCAACTCCTCCCTCATTACGCTCATACCCAAGATCATGTCACCAGAAGGGCCGGATGATTTCCGGCCAATCTCCCTCACCAACACTTGTCTTAAATTCCTAACAAAATTGCTGGCCAACAGATTGCAGCGGGTGATCCTTAAGTGCATCCACAAAAATCAGTATGGGTTCCTTAAGGGTAGGTCGATTCAGGATTGTCTAGCCTGGAGTTTTGAGTATATTCACCAATGTAAGCAATCCAAGCGTCCAATCCTTAAGTTGGACTTTGCTAAAGCCTTTGACACAGTTGAGCATGAGGTTATTCTTCAGATGTTGCAGCATAAAGGATTTGATGCCAAATGGATTCTTTGGATTAAACAGCTGTTGTCTACAGGTTCTTCGTCTGTGGTGTTAAATGGCATTCCTGGAAAGCAATTCTTGTGTAAGTGTGGCGTCAGGCAGGGTGATCCACTCTCTCCTCTGTTGTTTGTCATCGCAGCCGATCTGTTGCAATCTGTGGTCAATCAAATGCTGGTGTCTGGCACACTCTCTTTGCCTCTTCGGACCCATGACAGGGATTTTCCCATCATCCAATATGCGGATGACACGATCCTATTTCTTGCGGCTAAGGATGATGAGCTTGTTGCCCTCAAGAATATGCTGCTTACATTTCAACAATCCACTAGTTTAAAGGTCAACTTTGCTAAATCCTCAATGATTCCCCTCAATATGACTACTGAGGAGGCTGACAGACTTGCTGCTATTCTTGGTTGTAAAATTGGCCAGCTTCCATTTACTTATCTTGGATTGCCTTTGGGAACTACGAGGCCAAGGATCATTGACCTCATGCCCTTAGTTGACAGTCTTGAAAGGAGATTAACTGCAAGCTCTTCTATGCTGAACCAAGGTTCCCGTTTACAGCTTCTCACCTCTGTACTGACCTCTCTGCCAATCTACTTTTTGTGTAGCCTCAATATCCCAGCCGGGATCATTAAGCAACTAGACAGAATCTTCAGGCAATGCCTTTGGAGGGGTAATAGTGATGTTCCAAAACAGTCTCTGGCTGCTTGGGAGCTCGTTTGCAGGCCAAGAGATAAGGGTGGTTTGGGCATTATTAATCTGAACATCCAGAACAAAGGACTGCTTCTCAAGCATCTTCACAAATTTTATAACAAGGTTGATGTTCCTTGGGTGACCCTGATATGGAATAGCTACTATGATCATGGGGTTCCACAGGCCACAGCTCCTGCTGGATCTTTCTGGTGGAGAGATATTCTGAAGCTGCATGAGGCTTACACTGCTATTGCATCAGTACACATCAACATGGGTGATTCTGCTCTTTTCTGGACTAATTCCTGGCACATTGGGGGCTCTGCTAGACCCCTCTGTTGGAGGTTGCCAAGGTTGTTTTCTTTTGTCAATAATGACAGGATCTCTGTGAGGGAATTTCTTCAATCCCAGGATCTTTTCTCCATGTTTTATTTGCCCCTTTCTCATGAAGCTGTTGCTGAGTTGCACATACTGGAAAGTTGGATCATGCAGTTAGACAGAGATCCCACCTTACCTGATGTTTGGATATGGCCTGGTCAATCAGGAGGGTACACTGCGAAATGTTTTTACAGGATCATGCACTCCCACTTGCCTACAATACAACCCTGCAAATGGCTTTGGCAGAGTAAGTGCACCATGAAGATCAAGGTGTTCGGCTGGCTTTTGTTCTTTGACAGACTTAACACCAAGGATATGCTGGTTAGGAGACACTGGCGTTCACACCAGGATGACAATCTTTGCCTCATCTGCAGTGAGCTGGCGTATGAGAATAGGATACATCTATTTTTTAACTGCACCTTCAGCTGTAGAGTCTGGAACTATTTGGGTATTGATTGGTCTGGAGGCTCAGATATTCTGCAATGTCTCCTGCACGCCAGGTCCAACTTCACACACCCTTTCTTCGTTGAAGTTATACTAACAACAGCATGGAATATTTGGATTATGCGAAATGGCAGAACTTTCAGAGCTGAGAGACCTACTTTCAGTGGTTGGAAGTGTAATTTCATCCATGATATTTCTTTGCTTGCTCACAGGGTGAAGGACTGTAACAAGCCAAAGCTTTTGGCTTGGATTGCTTCTTTGTTGTAAAGCAAGTACAGTTAGTTAGCAAATAGGTAGACTCTTTCCCCTTTAGTTTTTCTTCTTTGTATAGTCTATTTTACTTTTTACTTGTACAGTGGTACTTTTTCTAATAAAGGGCTGTGGGGCTTTGCCTCACAGTAAATATTCAAAAAAAAACAAGTAACAAAGTAACTAAGGTGCAGCAAGGTGGCCCAATCCTTTTTGTAGCAAAGGACATGCCTGGACAAACTCGTATATGAAGCAAAGCGCTCCTGAGGATACATGGGAATTTCTGTTAAGCTAGTTTTCATCAGGCTCATATGATTCGCATTCGTTACTTTGATAATTTGATATGTGGGTGGACTGGTGCTTGGGTACTGCCCTTCCTAGGACAAGCATCCCACTTATGATTATCCCCTCTCACACGCATCCGCAACTATGAAAGAAGAATTAAGGTAAACCTAACCATAGCATGAAACATATGGATCCAAATCAGCCCCTTACGAAGCAACACATAAACTAGGGTTTAAGCTTCTGTCACTCTAGCAACCCATCATCTACTTATTACTTCCCAATGCCTTCCCCTAGGCCCAAATCATGGTGAAGTGTCATGTAGTCGACGTTCACATAACACCACTAGAGGAGAGACAACATACATCTCATCAAGATATCGAGCGAATACCAAATTCACATGACTACTTATAACAAGACTTCTCCCATGTCCTCAGGAACAAACGTAACTACTCACAATTCATATTCATGTTCATAATCAGAGGGGTATTGAATAGCATTAAGGATCTGAACATATGATCTTCCACCGAATAAACCAACTAGCATCAACTACAAGGAGTAATCAACACTACTAGCAACCCACAGGTACCAATCTGAGGTTTTGAGACAAAGATCGGATACAAGAGATGAACTAGGGTTTGAGAGGAGATGGTGCTGGTGAAGATGCTGATGGAGATTGACCCCCTCTCGATGAGAGGATCGATGGTGATGACGATGGCGACGATTTCCCCCTCCCGGAGGTATGTTTCCGTGGCAAAACAGCTCCGCCGGAGCCCTAGATTGGTTCCGCCAAGGTTCCGCCTCGAGATGGCGGCGCTTTGTCCTGAAAGCTTCCTTATGATTTTTTCAGGGCAAAAGACACCATATAGTAGAAGATGGGCATCGGGGGCCTGCCTGGTGGCCCACGAGGTAGGGGGCGTGACCAGGGGGTAGGGCGGGCCCTCCACCCTCGTGGCTGCTGGGTGGCCCCCTCTGGTGCTTTCTTCGCACAATATTTTTAATATATTCCAAAACTGACTTCGTGGAGTTTCAGGACTTTTGGAGTTGTGCAGAACAGGTCTCTAATATTTGCTCCTTTTCCAGCCCAGAATTCCAGCTGCCGGCATTCTCCCTCTTCATGTAAACCTTGTAAAATAAGAGAGAAAAGGCATAAGTATTGTGACATAACGTGTAGTAACTGTCGGTGTCAAAACCGGCGGATCTCGGGTAGGGGGTCCCGAACTATGCGTCTAAGGATCGAAGGTAAAAGGAGGCAGGGGACACGGTGTTTACCCAGGTTCGGGCCCTCTTAATGGAGGTAATACCCTACTTCCTGCTTGATTCACTTTGATGAGTATAGGGGTTACAAGAGTTGATCTACCTCGAGATCGTAATGGCTAAACCCTAAATGCCTAGCTTGTATGATTGTTCTTGCCCTACGGACTAAACCCTCTGGTTTATATAGACACCGGAGGGATCTAGGGTTGTACAGAGTCGGTTTACAGAGAAAGGAAGGTGCATGATCCGAACGCCAAGCTTGCCACCCACGCCAAGGAGAGTCCCATCCGGACACGGGGAAAGGTCTTCAATCTCATATCTTCATGGCCCATTATTCCGGCCCATGTCACATAGCCCGGACGCCCGAGGACCCTTTAGTCCAGGACTCCCTCAGTAACAGCCCGTAATGCAATAAATATCTATATAAAAGCATGATGCAAAATGGACGTATCAACTCCCCCAAGCTTAGACCTCGCTTGTCCTCAAGCGAAATCCAATATCGAAAAATATGTCCACATGTTTAGAGATAGAGGTGTCGATAAAATAAAATACGGACATGAGGGCATCATGATCTTTCTTAGAACAACAAGATATATATTGTCATATGATTTCTTATGCTAAAGTAACAATCTATTCACAATGTAAAGTATGAATCAGAAACTTCATTGAAAACTAGCAAACTATAATCTCAGTCATTGAAGCAACTGCAATTTATCATAACATCGGAAAGAGTCAATATAAGAGCTTTTCAGCAAGTCCACATACTCAACTATCATTTAGTCTTTCACAATTGCTAACACTCACGCGATACTTACGGGTATGAAGTTTCAATCGGACACAGAGGAAGATAGGGGCTTATAGTTTCGCCTCCCAACCTTTTACCTCAAGGGTAATGTCAACAATAATACTTTACGAAAACCTACATCCAAGTGGATATATATATCAAGATCTTTCCAACACATAGTGCTTGCCAAAGGATAAAGTGTAAAAAGGAAAGGTGAAGATCACCATGACTCTTGTATGAGGGTAGAAGGTAAAAATAAAATATAGGCCCTTCGCAGAGGGAAGCAGAGGTTGTCATGCGCTTTTGTCGGGGATATACCCCACGGCGTAACCCGGCCGGAAGAATAACCCGGTCGGACTGGACAACTCACTAAGTGACCCGCCCGAGCCTGGCGACTCATGGGTGACCCGGCGAGTGGGTCAGAGGAACGACAAGACCTGGTGGCCCAGAAGGCGGTTTATGGAAGGCCGAATCACGCTATGGTGGGCCGGTTTATGAGGAAAGCACAAGGAATATTTTCCTACAAAGGAAGCAAGACTAGGACTCCACTTGTAATAGAGTAATCCTAATCCAACTAGGACTAGTCATGTAAACCGCCCCTTCAACATATATAAGGAGGGGCAGGGCTCCCCAAAGAGGGACATGCAAGAAGAAACAATCTCTAGGGTTAGACACAACTAAAGGGGAGCCGGTTTATGCGGCGTGTCCCTCATGAGCATAATGAGACCTAGCCACAAATAGCATGTAGGGCTATTACCGGATGATGTTTCCCGGGGCCTGAAGCGGTATAAATCCTTGTCTTGTGTGTTGCGTCTCTCGTCCCGATCAACCCCTCTCAAGCTGCCACATAGATGCGTCGGCCTCACGACTAAGTCCTCATACTAAGGACATCTGCCGTGACAATTCCACGACAGTTGGCGCCCACCGTGGGGCTTGCGAACGGTGGTGTTGAATTCTTGAAGAGATCTTTTTTAGGGTTTGAGAAGTTCGCAATTTTCCGGCTCAACAAAAACCGGCGGGGAAAAATTCACATCAACGATGAGTTAATCAGCCAAGATTGACGAAGCGTTTTGCGGCCGAGGATATGAGATTGAGATTCATAGGGATTTTTTTGGTTTGCGTGCGGCGCCTCACGTGTTACAGGGCGTCCCGTCGAATCCGAGCGCAGATCACTTTTTCCTATTGCAAACAAGACTGGACAAGAGTCTGATTCGGCGTCACCAAATAAATAGGGCTCCGGACAGCTGGGCCCCGGTGCTGACTCGGCCTCGCCATCACCTCATCTGCCGTGAGACGACCTCGAGCCGACCGCGCCGCAAGCCGCCTTTGCCTCGCATCAATCCTCCACTAAACCGGCCGTCGCTGGCCTCCTTATCAACACGGAGTACTAATTCTGCTCTTAGTAAATGTGTATTACTGATCGAGCTGTTGAGCCCTGCAACTCCCGTGGCCTGCGCCCCTGCATAGCGGCTGTCAGGCTGCCGCTTCACATGGGCGTGTCAAGACAGAGACAAAATTGATCTAGTAGTACTACTACTGGATGAGCACGGGAATCAGTGCTACATTAAATAAAAGGGGATGAAGTACTACTTCCCACGTACAGGCAATGGTCATGCTTGGTGTTTGAATAAAAAAAAGATTAAGAAAAAGGAAACAACCCATGGTTCAACCGTCATCTGAGCCGCCCTCCACCTCTATTCTGCCGACGTACTTGCCTCAAGCGGCTGGTCGTCCTCAACTCTGCTCCCGCGGCGCGTCTGCCTTGAGCACCTGCCCTGCTTGTTTTTGCTTCCGAAGTTGTTGCGCCCTTGCGTGTTGGTTGCCATCTGCAGAAAGAGAATTTGGGGATTCGGTTGGAAGATGGGAGAAGGAAAAACAAAAAGGAAGATTTTAGAAAAAAAATGCAGCGCGGCGCGTAGAGGCTGCAGGCGTTTTTGGCGTTTCACTCATGAGGCCGGGGTTTGTACGTTGTTGTCAAAGAACAGTGCGGGCACACGCTGGCACTTCAATGAGGTCCTCCATGTGAGATTAAGACAAGAGGAGAAAGTCACGTGGAGACATCAGACATTTGATATGTTTTGATCCCAGTATCCATGTTCATCCGATAAATAAATACCAGGTGATATCCATCCAGATTTGTTTTATTAGCGCATATCATTTTTTGTCAAAAAACAATCACTTCGTTCTTTAATATTTTTTATGCAGGACGACTATTAAAGGAAAAAGAGTGGTGTTATACCGCGGATGCACGTTCGGCGGTGCTGCATGGCTTCACGGGCACGCGTGTCGCGGTCCAGTTTACATCAAACGCGCCAGCTGACTCGCCCGTCCGCACCGCCTTACAACGCCACGGATGACTCGCCCGTCCGCCCTCACGGCCGGTTCATATGTCTGCGCCAGCTTACAACGCCGTGGCCGACTCGCTGTCCGCGCCGGCTTACAAACGTCACGGCCGACTCACCCGTCCGCACCGGTTTACCATGCCGCAGCCGGTTCACCCATGAGCGACTTCAACTTCACCTAGCGATCATCAATTTCATGGCGGATTATTTCCGGCCTGGCACATCAGGTGATATCCTTCTAAAATATATTTTATTGGTACATATTATTTTTTGTCAAAAAGCAGTTTATCTTTGTCTTGGTCTGCAATATTGTTGATGCAGGACAATTGTTCACTACATCAAAACGACGTGGTTAACTCGCCCGTCCGCGCCGGTTTACAACACCGCGGCCGGTTCATCTGTTTGAGCCACCTCTGATGCTGAGGTCATATTTTCCATCCGCCTCTCGCGGCCTGGTCTACATCAACACACCGGGCCGCACCTGTCAGCATGAGCTGTTTATTCAGTATGAGCAAGCCACAGCTTGGGTAGCCCGGTTTTCTTTCAACAAAATGAAGGCAAATTATCATATACTATCAACCGCCGTTTGCACTGGGTGGCCCAATGGGCAGGCGCACAAGTCGCCGCCACTACAGTTTGGTTAACTTCAAATAGCCAGTTGGAAGGAACCATTGGCCGAGTTGCTGACGACTCATACGGGATCATTTATAACCCGCCGCAGTCACCTCAACCTTCTGTGGATTCACATCGTGCTATCAACACCAATGATATACAATTTATGCCGGTTTATATCACGGCCAAGTATGGAGAATCTCAAGCCAACTCCTCGAGTCGCTTTTATGGTTGGATGCACAAAATCTTAATGCAAAAGAACGTCACTTTATATTGCCACTTGTGATAAGGACCTTTGTTATGCAGTCCATCGCTTTTATTTCTTCCATATCACAAGCTCGTATAAAGCTTATTTTCTCCACACTAATAGATCATACATATTTAGAGAGCAATTTTTATTGCTTGTACCGATGGCAACTTACTTGAAGGATCTTACTCTATCCATAGGTAGATATGGTGGACTCTCATGGCAAAACTGGGTTTAGGAATGTTTGGAAGCACAAGTAGTATCTCTACTTGGTGCAAAGAATTTGGCTAGCATGAGGGGAAAGGCAAGCTCAACATGTTGGATGATCCATGACAATATAACTTTTCGGATATAAGTGAACATAACTCATTGTGTTGTCTTCCTTGTCCAACATCAACTTTTTAGCATGTCATATTTTAATGAGTGCTCACAATCATAAAATATGTCCAAGATAGTATATTTATATGTGAAAACCTCTCTTTCTTTATTACTTCCTATTAATTGCAACGATGACCAAAACTACGTTTGTCAACTCTCAGCAACTTTCATTCATCATACTCTTTATATGTGAAGTCATTACTCTCAGATCAATATGATCTTTTTATTTCTTTTTATTCTTTCTTTTGTTACCTCAAGATCATAGCAAGATAGCAAAAGCCCTCAACTCAAAACTAATATTTATTATATATAACTCACGGACTCGATTACATAGATAGGGATCAACACAAAACTCAAAGCTAGATCATGCTAAAACTTTATTCTACTAGATCAAGATATAACCAAAAGGATCGAACTAAGAAAAACGGTAAATATAGAAGTGTGATGGTGATACGATACCGGGCACCTCCCCCAAGCTTGGCAGTTGCCAAGGGGAGTGCCCATACCCATGTATTTATGTCTCTTTCTTTGGAGGTGGTGATGTGATATTCTTGGCGATGATGCCCCTTAGGATATAATTCTCTTCCTCGAGCTTATTGACTTGCTGCTTAAGATCCATTATTTCCTTACAGAGTTTACCAGTGACGGCTAAAGCTCCTTTCACCCATGGATGTTGCATAGCTGCGGGAGAACAAGTAACACTCTTTTTCATATTTTCATAAGAAAGAACTATAGCATTGGGAGGGATGACCGAATTGGGAATTGTTGAGCTCTGAAGTTCCTCCATGAATCTGGCTTGGAGATGAGAGGTAACTTATTGATCCTCCTCCATGGCATCTATCCTTTTCAAGTCTGCTCCCATATATTCCTCCGTTGATGGCCCAAAATAGTCAGCATCACTGTTTGCTCTTGGCCCCGGTGTCGGATGAGATACCCGACTCTCCCCGAGTGACTCTTGAGAAGATATCTTGCTCTAAATCTGCTGCAGAAACAACTCAAAACAAAAACAGAGGGTTTCGTCGTGGTACGGTGGTCAAAACCTTCGGGAGATTATATAATGAATTTTTACCGACCAAAAGAAGTATCGTGCAAGAAAACGCAGTCCGGAGGGCACACGGGGTGTCCACGAGGCAGGGGCGTGCCCAGGGGGTAGGGCGCGCCCTTCACCCTCGTGGATGCCCCGTGTCTCCTTTGGACTGCTTCTTATTTTCCTAATTTCTAAATATTCCAAAACGGAGAAAAAATTGCTATTTGAGCAGTTTTGGAGTCAGTTTACTTACCGTACCACATACCTATTCCTTTTCGGAGTCTGAAACGTTCTGGAAAGTGTCCCTTATGTACTCCTCCGGGGTTACGGTGTCAATGGCATTAGTTTCAACATTTATGGGATTACCTGAGATATAATGTTTGATTCTTTAACCGTTCACCACCTTCGGATTTGTGCCTTCGGCATTGTTGATTTTTATGGCACCGGAACGATAGACCTCCTCGATCATGTAAGGACCTTCCCATTTAGAGAGAAGTTTTCCTGCAAAAAATCTTAAACGAGAGTTGTATAACAAAACATAATCACCTGCATTAAACTCACGCTTTTGTATCCTTTTGTCATGCCATCTTTCAACTTTTTCTTTAAACAGTTTGGCATTCTCATAGGCCTGGGTTCTCCAGTCATCAAGCGAGCTAATGTCAAATAGCCTCTTCTCACTGGCCAGTTTGAAATCATAATTGAGCTCTTTAATGGCCCAATATGCCTTATGTTCTAGTTCTAGAGGTAAGTGACATGCTTTTCCATAAACCATTTTATACGGAGACATACCCATAGGATTTTTATACGCAGTTCTATAGGCCCACAATGCATCATCAAGTTTCTTGGACCAAATCTTTCTAGATCTATTAACAGTCTTTTGCAAGATCAATTTAATCTCTCTATTACATTCTACTTGACCGCTAGACTGGGGGTGATATGGAGATGCAATTCTATGATTAACATCATACTTAGCAAGCATTTTACGAAAAGCGGCATGAATAAAATGTGAACCACCATCAGTCATTAAGTATCTAGGGACTCCAAACCACGGAAAAATAGCTTCTTTAAGCATCTTAATAGAAGTGTTATGATCAGCACTACTAGTTGGAATAGCTTCTACCCACTTAGTAACGTAACCAACAACAACTAAAATATGTGTATACCCATTAGAGGAAGGAAAAGGTCCCATATAATCAAAGCCCCACACATCAAATGGTTCAATAACAAGTGAATAGTTCATAGGCATTTCTTGACGTCTACTAATACTGCCAATTCTTTGACATTCATCACAAGACAACACAAACTTACGGGCATCTTTGAAAAGCGTAGGCAATAAAAACCGGATTGCAATACCTTATGTGCAGTTCTATCTCCAGCGTGGTGTCCTCCATAATCCTCGAAGTGACACTTGCGTAGGATCTGTTCCTGTTCATGCTCAGGTACACAATGTCTAATGACACCATCTACTCCTTTATAAAGATGAGGGTCATCCCAAAAGTAATGTCTTAAATCATAGAAAAACTTTTTCTTTTGCTGGTATGTGAAACTAGTCAGTATGAATTTAGCAACAATGTAATTAGCATAGTCAACATACCATGGAGCAGTACGAGAAGCATTTATGATAGCTAATTGTTCATCAGGAAAGCTATCATCAATAGGTAGTGGGTCATCAAGAACATTTTCTAACCTAGACAAGTTGTTTGCAACGGAATTCTCAGCTTTCTTTCTATCAATAATATGCAAATCAAATTTTTGTAGCAAGAGAACCCATCTAATAAGTCTAGGTTAAGCATCTTTCTTTTCCATAAGGTATTTAATAGCAGCATGATCAGTGTGAACAGTTACTTTGGAATCAACAATGTAAGGCCTGAACTTATCACAAGCAAATACAACTCCTAAAAATTCTTTTTCAGTAGTAGCATAATTT
Organism: Triticum aestivum; assembly: GCF_018294505.1. NCBI lineage: Eukaryota > Viridiplantae > Streptophyta > Magnoliopsida > Poales > Poaceae > Triticum > Triticum aestivum. Next base: position 605,003,086 of record NC_057799.1, read on the forward strand.
CTCTGGGCACTGTCTAGAGTTTTACTAGCATATTGGATAACATTTAATTTCTTATCAACTCTTTGTCCTAGAACAGCACCAACAACATAATCACTAGCATCACGCATGATTTCAAAGGGTAAATTCCAATCGGGTGGCTGAATAATAGGTGTAGAAATCAAGGCTTTCTTAAGTATTTCAAATGCTTCTACACAATCATCATCAAAGACAAAAGGAACATCTTTTTGTAAAAGGTTAGTCAGGGGCCTAGAAATTATAGAGAAGTCTTTAATGAACCTCCTAGAAAAACTGGCATGACCAAGGAAACTTCTTATACGTTTGATGTCCTTAGGACACGGCATCTTTTCAATAGCATCAACTTTAGCTTTATCAACTTCAATACCTCTTTCAAAAATTTTATGCCCCAAGACAATACCTTCATTAACCATAAAGTGTCACTTCTCCCAATTCAAGACAAGATTAGTTTCTTCACATCTCTGCAAAACTCGATCAAGGTTGCTTAAGCAATCATCAAAAGATGTTCCATACATGGAGAAATCATCCATGAAAACCTCAACAATCTTCTCACAAAAGTCAGAGAATATAGCATTCATACATCTTTGAAAGGTAGCAGGTGCATTGCATAAACCAAAAGGCATACATCTATAAGAAAAGGTACCGAAAGGGCAAGTAAAAGTGGTTTTATCCTAATCCTCTTTTGACACATGTATTTGAGAGAAACTAGAATAACCATCTAGAAAACAAAAATGACTATGTTTGGATAGTCTTTCTAGCATTTGATTAATAAAAGGTAGAGGGTAATGATCTTTTCTAGTAGCTTTATTTAATTTGCGGAAATCAATTACCATTCTATAACCTGTAACAATTCTTTGTGGGATCAATTCATTTTTATCATTAGGAACAACAGTAATACCTCCCTTCTTAGGGACGCAATGGACAGGACTTACCCACTGACTATCAGCAACAGGATAAATTATACCTGCCTCCAGAAGCTTTAGTATTTCATTTCTTACCACTTCTTTCATGTTAGGATTTAACTGGCGTTGGTGATCAACAACTGGTTTAGCATCTTTCTCCAATTTTATTTTGTGCTGGCATAGAGTGGGCCTAATGCCCTTAAGACCATCAAGAGTATATCCAATAGCAGCACGGTGCTTCTTCAGAGTTTTCAATAATATCTCTTCAACATGCTCTGAAAGGTTAGCACTAATAATAACATGATATATCTTCTTTTCATCAAGATAAGCATATTTAAGAGTATCAGGTAATTGTTTATGTTCAGATGAGTAAATTGCAAAAAACCACCACTTTGAGGGCTAGGTTTTCAGAAAACACTAGGTTACAGTTTCTTGACAAATTGCACCATGTCTCTCGTAAACATTTTGCAAAAATCACTGATCGGCGGATAAGCCTCGATTGAGCACGCTTATGACAGGTGGGGCCCTTTTTTACCTACGTGGCGTAACATTTTTTTGCCAAATCAATTTTAATTTGAATTTACAAACTAGTCCTTACAATTTACAGAGACACCCCCGAATCAAAAAGAAAAAAAGCCGCCACTCCCTTCGATCCCTTCTCTCCCTTCGATCCCCATCTCTCCCTTCGCCGCCAGATCCTCCGCTCGGTGCCGACGCATAGGAGGCCGGGCAGCTACTCCCTCGCCTGAGATGCCGCATCCTCCTCTCTCCTTCTCCGTCCTCGGTGGCCGTGGAGCACAGACTCCTCTCTCCTCCCTCCGTGGAGCGCGGCGGCGCCGAGCGAGCAACCGTATGGAGCAGAGCGGCGGTCGTGTGGCGGGTTGGCCATGTGGGGCACGACACCGGGCGGCGACGAAGCTCTATCGTGCGCCTCCCTACCCACGCACCATATGCAGCAGCGGCGACGGGAGTGCGAGCAATGACGTCGGATGCGAGCAGCAACCGCGGCGGCGCCGGACGCGAGCAACCATAGCGACGCCGGACGAGAGTAGCAGCCGCCCGCCGGACGCGAGCAGTCGCGGCAGCGCCAGACGCGAGCAACCGTAGTGACGCCAGACGAGAGTAGCAGCCGCCGCGTCGAACGCGAGCAGTAGCGGTGGCGCCGGACGCGAGCAGCAGCAGCCGCGTAGGCCGCGCGTGGGCACGAGCAGCCGCACCGGCAGCGAGTAGCAGCGGTCGCGCATGCCACTCATGGTGGCGAGCAGTGGCACCGGCCGCGAGCTGTAGCAGCCGCACCACCCGCGTGTGGGCGCGAGCAGCGGCACGCATCAAGGAGCTGGAAGGAGGACGGCGATGGTGTGCGGGAGAGACAGATCCCGATCTGAATCGGGAGGGTGTTTTTGCTTTTTGACAAAAGTGTTGGGGGTGTTTTCGCTTTTTTACCCATGTAATGTTGTCTTTGGTAAAACACTATGCCACATCAGCGAAATAGGGGCCCCATTTGTCATAAACGCACTTAACCGAGACAGATCCGCCAATCAGTGGTTTTAGCAAAAAGATTACACAAGACATGGTGCAATTTGTTAAGAAACTGTAACCTAGTGTTTTCTGAAACCCTAGCCCTCAAAGTGGTGGTTTTGTGCAATTTACTCAGCTCAAATACGAGATCTCCCTTGGGTGGAGGAGGATCCCCTAGGATTTCAACAAGCAAGTTGTGTTTCAAAATAGGTCCCTGTTTAAAGAATACATCATCTATTTCATGGTCTAGCAAATATTGTTCTAAAGGATCATTAGGAGGCACGGCAATAGAAGCAAGACCAATAATTTCATCTTTACTAGGCAATTCTTTATCGTGAGGTTGTCTATGAAATTTTGCAAAATTAAAATCATGAGACATATCCCCTAAACCAGCAGTAACAATATCTTTTTCGTAGTCTATCTTAGCATTAACAGTATTCAAGAAGGGTCTACCAAATATAATGGGACAAAAGTCATCTTGTGGGGAACCAAGAACAAGAAAATCAGTAGGATATTTAATTTTCCCACACGAGACTTCAGCATCTCTAACAATCCCAATTGGTGAAGTAGTATCTCTATTAGCAATCTTAATTGTAACATCAATATCTTCTATCTCAGCAGGTGCAGTATCATGCATAATTTCTTTGTATAAGGAGTGGGGTATTGCACTCGCACTAGCACCCATATCACATAAACCATGGTAACAATTATCTCCTATTTTAACAGAAACAACAGGCATGCCAGCAACAGGTCTATGTTTAATTTTAGTATCGGGTCTAGCAATTCTAGCAGCTTCATCACAGAAGTAAATAACATGCCCATCAATATTATCGACCAAGAGATCTTTAACCATAGCAATACTAGGTTTTTAATTTGCTTAGGGGTGTAGGTGTTCTAGCATTACTCTTACGAACCACAGTTGAAGCTTTAGCATGATTCTTTATTCTAACAGGGAATGGTGGTTTCTCAATATAAGCATTAGGAACAATAGGATCAACATTATAAGTGATAGTCTTTTCTTCAACTTTAGTAGGTTCTACTACTTTTACTTCAACGGGAGGATGATATTTAAACCACTTCTCCTTAGGGAGATCAACATGAGTAGCAAATGATTCACAGAAAGAAGCTACTATATCAGAGTCAAGTCCATATTTAGTGCTAAATTCACGAAAAGCATCGGTATCCATAAAAGATTTAACACAATCAAACTTAGGTGTTATACCTGACTCCTTACCTTCGTCGAGTTCCCAATCTTCAGAGTTGCGTTTAATTCTTTCCAATAAATCCCATCTGAATTCAATAGTCTTCCTCATAAAAGAACTAGTACAAGAAGTATCGAGCATGGAGCGATTATTGAGAGAAAGCCGAGCATAAATTTTTTGAATAATAATTTCTCTTGAGAGCTCATGATTGGGGCATGAATATAACATTGAATTAAGCCTCCCCCAAGCTTGAGCGATAGTTTCTCCTTCGCGAGGCCAAAAATTATATATATAATTATGATCACAATGAACCAGATGCATACGATAAAATTTCCGATGAAATTCCAATTTCAATCGGTTGCAGTTCCATGATCCAATATCATCACATTATCCTAAACCACGTCAATGCCTTACCCTTCAAAGATAAAGGGAAGAACTTCTTCTTGATAACATCCTCGGGCATACCTGCAAGCTTAAATAATCCACAAACTTCATCCACATAGATTAGGTGCATATTGGGATGTAATGTTCCATCTCCTGTATAGAGATTAGCTAGCAGTTTCTCTATCATACCTGAAGGAATTTCAAAGTAAATATTTTCAGTAGGTTCAGTAGGTTGAGGAGCAACTATTTACTCTTCTGGTCGGGGTGAAGATACCCCGAACAAGCCTCTCAAAGGATTATTTTCCATAGTAACAAGTGATAGTAAATTTCAGCACACTACATAAAATTTTCTTTACAAAATTCCACCTACCAAAGGCGCTTCACTCCCCGGCAGCGGCGCCAGAAAAGAGTCTTGATGACCCACAGGTATAGGGGATCTATCATAGTCCTTTTGATAACTAAGAGTGTCGAACCCAACGAGGAGCAGAAGGAAATGACAAGCGGTTTTCAGTAAGGTATTCTCTGCAAGCACTGAAATTATCGGTAACAGATAGTTTTTTGATAAGGTAATTCGTAACGGGTAACAAGTAACAAAGTAACTAAGGTGCAGCAAGGTGGCCCAATCCTTTTTGTAGCAAAGGACAAGCCTGGACTAACTCATATATACAGCAAAGTGCTCCCGAGGACTCATGGGAATTTCTGTCAAACTAGTTTTCATCATGCTCATATGATTCACGTTCGTTACATTGATAATTTGATATGTGGGTGGACCGGTGCTTGGGTACTGCCCTTCCTTGGACAAGCATCCCACTTATGATTAAACCCTCTCGCAAGCATCGGCAACTATGAAAGAAGAATTAAGGTAAACCTAACCATAGCATGAAACATATGGATCCAAATCAGCCCCTTACGAAGCAACACATAAACTAGGGTTTAAGCTTCTGTCACTCTAGCAACCCATCATCTACTTATTACTTCCCAATGCCTTCCCCTAGGCCCAAATCATGGTGAAGTTTCATGTAGTCGACGTTCACATAACACCACTAGAGGAGAGACAACATACATCTCATCAAGATATCGAACGGATACCAAATTCACATGACTACTTATAACAAGACTTCTCCCATGTCCTCAGGAACAAACGTAACTACTCACAAATCATATTCATGTTCATAATCAGAGGGGTATTGAATAGCATTAAGGATCTGAACATATGATCTTCCACCGAATAAACCAACTAACATCAACTACAAGGAGTAATCAACACTACTAGTAACCCACAGGTACCAATATGAGGTTTTGAGACAAAGATCGGATACAAGAGATGAACTAGGGTTTGAGAGGAGATGGTGCTGATGGAGATGTTGACGGAGATTGACCCCCTCTCAATGAGATGATCGATTGTGATGACGATGGCGACGATTTCCCCCTCCCGGAGGGATGTTTCCCTGGCAGAACAGCTCCGCCAGAGCCCTAGATTGGTTCCGCCAAGGTTCTGCCTCGAGACGGCAGCGCTTCGTTCCGAAAGATTCCTTATGATTTTTTCCAGGGCAAGAGACACCATATAGCAGAAGATGGGCATCGGGGGCCTACCTGGTGGCCCACGAGGCAGTGGGGCACGCCCAGGGGGTAGGGCGTGCCCTCCACCCTCGTGGCTGCTAGGTGGCCCCCCTCTGGTGCTTTCTTCGCACAATATTTTTAATATATTCCAAAACTAACTTTCATGGAGTTTTAGGACTTTTGGAGTTGTGCAGAATAGGTCTCTAATATTTGCTCCTTTTCCAGCCCAGAATTCCAGCTGCCGGCATTCTCCCTCTTCATGTAAACCTTGTAAAATAAGAGAGAAAAGGCATAAGTATTGTGACATAACGTGTAGTAACAGCCCATAATGCAATAAATATCGATATAAAAGCATGATGCAAAATGGACGTATCATATATCAATCTCTGCTTGTCCTTTGGAAGGGTATACTCTAATATTTGAGTATAAACACGTTTTCCTTTCCATTTGTCTGATTAATATAACAATCGCATTTTCCTTTCCATTGTTTTGTTTAACCTTTCTTGTGATCTATATGATATAAGTAGTAATATTTCCCTGCTTATGTAAACACCTTGGTGTACAACTCTGTCGTAAAACCCTGTTAACATTGTTGATGACATTCCGGTAACCACCGATGGACGAGAACTTTGCCTATTGGTCTGCCTTGTTTCAACGAGCAGGAAAATGATTCTCTTTGTCCCTCGCCCTTCATACCAACGTTGTTGCCGACATAACTGACAGGCTATCCCCGACATGCCTTGGTATCATGACCGTGCAAGATTTCAGTGGCCTTTCTACTTCTAACCCAGATGGTGGGCCCATAACTCATAGTTCCACAGGATCGAAACCTGACTCTCCTGTACGTCCCTGTTTCCAAAAGTTATTCCTCACACTGGCTTCGTATGTAATTCACGAGCCACCTTCCTAAAGATGATCTACTCTGGTATCAAATGCAATATTTATTTCATTGCTCTGAACCCCTTTCACCTTCTGTGTAGGCATCAAACGATTGCTTACCCGTTTGAAACTTTCGTACCCTCTTATAATGCTCTCGATGTGTTTCATGTAATCTACTCAAGAGATACTTTTGCTTCTTCCCCTGATTTACCCGTCCGATGCTCAATCTTGTTAAAATCCGTCCTTATAAAGTTTTCCCATCTTATCTTTTCATAAGTATGATGAAGATCCTAAAGGAAGGACGACAAAGTCATTATGATGCATTGACGCAGAGGAATGAAGGCATCAAAGAATGGGAATGACTTTTTCGAGAAGAGCAACCCAAAACGAAATGATCCATTAGAATTTCGTATCCATAACTTCCCTCCTTACTCCACCTCCTAAATCTCGGGACGAGATTTCTTGTAGTGGAGGAGAATTGTAACACCCTTGTGGAATGCTTACAGTAATCCCTGAGGTCAAGCTAATCATTTTGCTAAAATAGTGCTTAGTCACTTGATCAATATCTCATTTCAAATTCCAGTCAAATTCAAACTCAAATGTTAAGTGAAATTCAAAAGTTTTCAAACATGAAATCTAAAATGTTCATCATGTGGAAAATATTCTTCTGATAATATTGGTGGTGAACCAATTTTTTTTCCAAAATGTCTAAGTGCCCTAAACCATTTAAAACAATGGCTAAAGAAATTAAATGAAATGTTTTTGAATTATAAAAATTCTAAACTTAACTACCGAACTAATTGTGGCAGTAGCCTATTTTATAATAATAATTTAGGTTCAAGTTTTGTATTTTATAAAACTATATTTCTTTTAAAAATAAGGGAAAACAGAAAAAGTTTTAAAGAAATAGTAATACAAAGAAAAAGGAAAAGGAGAGAGGCCCACTACCCCCTGAGCCTTAGCCACCCGAGCGGCCCGACCAGGCCAGCTTGTCCCCCCGGTTGCTTTCCTGTTCAAGCGACCGTGGGCGCGGGCGCGTCGCACAACCTCGTTGGTCCCGTCCCAGAGGGGATAAGGCCCCGCACCTCCTCGCCTCCTCGATCCCCGCCTCCACTCACCCCCCTCACCTCGCCCCTCTCCGCCTTCTCCTCTCCTTGCCCCTCTTATCCCTCACCTTCTCTGCCCAGCGCCCGAGTGCCTCTGTCATCGTCGTCCCCTCGACGCACGGCCACCAGCACCCCCGTGCCCAGAGACGTCGTCTGGGAGACGCGCTAGCCACCTCTACGACTTCCTCGACCACCATCCAGAGCCGGGGAGGCTCCACGGCGACGGCATCGAGCTCACCCCGGCACCGCCGTCCGCCACGGTCTCTCTGGCCGTCCTCTGCGCTCCTAAGCCGTCGAAGGCCTTCGTGTGCCCCATGGTGAGCCTCGCCACTCCCTCTTTCTCCTCTCCCCTCGTCCCGAGCGCCGTAGACTGCCGCGCCCCCTTGGAGCCAACTTCCGACGCCCTCCGCAGTCGCCACGTCCGCGGCCGCACCCCGACGCCGCACGGGCATGCGCGCTTGCGCTACGACCGCGTGCGTCCTACCGTGCGTGGCCCCGCTTTGCTCCTGGCAGCCGCACGCACCGGCATCCATCCTCTGCCGTGCTTCCTTCCACTTTGGCATCGCAGCCTCTGTGCCCTCCCTGCATGCGCCGGCCACCGCCTCCCTGCGCTTTGCTCGCCCGCGCCATCGCCTCCTCCAGCCTCCAGTACCCACACGCCCCGCCTCGCCCGCTTCTGAGCCGAGCGCCACCGCCACCCGGCTCAACGCCACCGACGCTACGGCCCCTCTCCAGCCACCCCTATGCCACCTGGATGCGCCGCATTGAGCCCGACAAAATGGTGCCTCCCGCGCGCCCCCTCGATGCCGAAGATGGCCGGCCGGCGAGCACCGCCGCCGCGCGCCGGTGTTTTAACCACCGCTCCGGGTCACTAACCCGTGGGGCCCACGTGGCTCCTAGTTAGTTTAGTATCTAATTCCCCATCACTAATCCTCATTGACAACTGGGCCCCAGGCCACTAACAAGATCAATTAAATTTAACTATAAATTGTTATTTGGGGCAGTGTCTATGACACGTGGGTCCTCTGACCCTTCACTGGTCACAGTGGACCCAGTCAGTTGCTGAGTCAGCAGTTCACTAGGGCCCACTAGTCAGCCTCACTGGTGCACCTCTGGTGCACTGCACCGGGTGCACCCAGCCTCATATCTGGTATTTTTGAATAAAAATAAATAAGAAAATTACAAAAAATGATTAAAACTTTAAAAAATTAATCGAAAATAAAACGTAAGTCAGATGAAAATAATTTATATATATGAAAATTGCTCAGAAAAATCCAATGAATCCAAATACGCGGTCCGTTCATCTGTCACATGCCCCTAGTATGCCAAACATGGAACCGTCCCCTCTCTTTCGTCTGTCCGGAAAAAGCCAGACGCCGGGAAAACCCCTCCGGACGTTTTCTCTCTCCGTCTGCAACGTGTAATACCGCGTTAGAACACCCCTAGCTCTGCATATCGTCATGTCATGCTTAGTGATGCATCTGTTTGCTCTGCATTTATTGTTTCTTCTCCCTCTTCTCTCCGGTAGACCCCGAGACCAATGCTGCCCCTGTGATCGACTACATTGCCAACGACCGTTCCTTTGCAGCAGAGCTTCCAGGCAAGCAAACCCACCTTGATCATTCCGATATCACCCATTCCCTTCTCTCTTATGCTTGCATTAGAACAACTACAGCTTTTTGTATTATCCTACTCTAATGCATAGCCTGTTTTTGTTACCTCCTTTCATACCTTACCTACTTATCCTAAATTGCTTAGTATAGGCTGATCCACCAGTGACCCCTCACCTTGTCCCAGTTGCCCTGCTTTATGTCCGATGACTCGATCAACGTGATCGATGTCCAGAGCCCGACACATCACATCACACCCCCTTAGTTGTACGACACTCCAGGGTTAATTACTATCGGGTGCCGAGGGTGATAGCTCGTCAGCACTTCTGATGTTAACCCTATAGTATAGCTATTCCGTCGTGGTCATCGAGGGTGATTCCTCCTTCACCACTCCCGATAACGACTCTGTCATGCAACCCCTCAAGTGTGGACCATCGAGGGTGATTCCTCCAAGTCGACCTTGACGATTACATCAACTGGGAATCAATCGGGGGTGATTCCTCGGGTTTCCCCCTTGCTGTCCTGGAGACATGGTTACTGTACTTTACCACAGAACCATGACCGAAGTCGGGTCGGCCCCGAGGGGTATCTGCGAGAGAAAAGTGAAGTCGGGTTGCCTGTGAGTGTACCCGCGAGTTGATGTGTAGTCGGGTCGATCTGCAGGATACTCGCGAGTTTTCCAAATGGTGCAGCCATGCATTCTTAGAACTTACCGCAAGTCCGTGAGACGGGGCGACGGGACCACATATCGTGGATCATTCATCGTTACTGCATGCTCCCAGGACACTAACGATTTGGATATGTGATCCGAGTAGGCCTCTGGCCTTTTCGCACTAACCACCACGCGGGAATAAGTATGGGCACCCTGCGTCGTATGTATCAGCCCAAAGCTCTTTGGATGTCATCCATGGAGCGGCACGCGCCCGGGTGGCCCGCGTAAGCACCTGCCTTGTATAAGGAGGTAGCCAGGACTGATCCAGGCCGTCCACGCAACGTGCAGGAGTACGAAGGGCGATGGGCCCAAGACCCCTGAGCGCTTAAGATGTAGACCGGCGTGCTGGCCTCTCTATTGAGCCTAGGTTGGACCGCAGTGTGTTGATCGGCCGAGGCCGGTCATGACCTGATGGTGTGTCCGACCGGAGTTGATCGAGCATGTTGGGTAAGTTTGTGCACCCCTGCAGGGAAGTATTATCTATTCGAATAGCCGTGTCCACAGTAACGGACGCTCGGAGTTGTATCCCGATCAATACAACTAGAACTGGATGCTGAGGCATGAGAAATGGATATGATGGCTCCGGGATTGCTTTCTCACAAGGAGTCGAGAAAGTGATCTCTGGGTGATGTTACAACATACTTACTACTAGTATAGTATGTTACTCTTATCTCTTCTATGCTACAAGATGCTTGAATATGCTAGTATTCGATAGGCTAGGCCTTCCCTCTATTCTGTCTTGTGCGGCTGCGCTGGTTTTTGTGGTGGTGTGGCTGCGATGCCTTCCACTGCAATGAGGGTGGACGATGGCTACCCGATTGCGCCGCACTTGGCGATGGGTGCGGGGCTGCCATGCTGGCGTGAGGGGCCGTGGGGGGTTTTTGCTGGCCGTGTAGGTGGTGGTTGGTGGCGGTGAGCTATGTGGTGTGCTTGTCTGCCGTTGGTGGTGATTGGCTCTGGTGATGATGGTTTTGGTAAGCTCCGGGTGAAAGCCTAACCCGACCTCTATTGATGTCGGCATTGATCATCGTCCTAGAACGCCGTTCCCTCATTGGAAGCGCCATCGTGGAGCCCCACCACCTTCATCTTCCTCGCCATTTCGGTCACGGGCTCTCCGGGGATGGCGTTCACCTGGTTGGTGTGCAACCTCGGGGCTGGCGCGTGTATCACACATGCACCATTTTTTCTTAATGAGAAGGCAGAGCTACGGTCGGTTGCTCTCGAAAGATAAGCATGCTCTAAACAAGCTCTCATCTCCTTATTATCTCTATAAATGGCCATAGGGGTGGTTAAAAATATGCCATGTCAAACAAATTCAGATTTATAGTGTTCCATGTACAAATTCAGAAGATGCAATTCTGGAATCTGCTAAGAGAAGTTACGTGCTCTCTGGACCCGTTTCCTCTTTCAGTCAACCGCAAGAATCTGCAAGATCCATTTCCAGAGAAACCGCCAAACAAGATCAAACGTTTGGTTGCTTTGCTAGGTGGGCTATACTTAAGCTAGCCCAGCTAGCCGAGCTCAGCTTTGCCAACCTTGCCGTAAGAGCATCTCTAGCAGACCCTGTATAATGCCGACCCGTAAAACGCGTATACAGTTCGCGGAAAAACGGCTTTGCGGGTCGGCGCGGGAGGCGGTAGAGTTAGACCCCGCAAAACGGACCCGTAAAAAAGGATATTCTGTGCGGGCGACGGCAGAGTCAGACCCCGCAAAACGGACCCATAAAAAAAGAAGGAATATCCTTTTCTACGTGTCCGTTTTGCGGGGTCTGACTGTCGCCGCCTGCGTCGGCCCGTAAATCAGTAATTCGCATTTCAATTTTCGGCATGCAAACACATTTTTTTTGCTTCTTTATTTTCTTCAAGGGCATTGGGTACATAATAATTCACCAAATCTTTGCTATAACAGCAAGACCAAACAAAACAAGAACCATAATTAGGCATCTTAGTAGATATCCAACTTCCATAACTGCTCTCACAAGTTGGACCAACATCTTCTCCATGCATTCGTCGTTGATCTGCGGATTCTTGATCTTGCATTCTTCATTCTTCTTCTTTGGTTCTAAAGAAGTAGACATTGCTCCCCCTCTAGTTTCTTCTCTAATTGCACATGCAGCCGCATCATTAGCCTCAATTCTACTAAGGAGTGCACGAACATCTATTAAGTTTCTTTCTATCAATAAATCAATGTATTCTCCTTCCCAAAACCAAAATGAGCATCCATCTTCGTACACACACATGACAATCTCAATAAGCCATCGAAATTGAACTGAATAGGTTGACAAAGCCGAATGGAAACAACAACATACCCTGTCGTTTTCGCATTTGACGAATACCCATCCAGTGTGGTTCGGCGTCCTAGAAGTTAACTGCAGCACCGTGCGCAGTCGTTGCACTGTATGAGCGGCATCGGCGAGCCGGCGAGCCGCTGCCCGAGCGCCGAGCCCGGGCGACAGCCCGCCGAATCTTTGTCGGCAAACCGATGACGGCGGCTAGAGGATGAACCAGTACCTGCATGCGGTGCTGGGGCTTTGTCGGGGCTACGCGGGGTGCTCCCCGACCACTTCATGGCTTGGTGCAGCCACCGGTGGCCGAAAACACCAAATCCGGGAACAAAACTGCAGTGAATCTGCAGCTTTGCGGCCTGCCGAGGTAGGAGGAAGTGGCGGGCGACAATCTCGGGCGCGTGGCGCCCGTCGGCGTGATCTCGACGGCTAGGTATGGCCGGAATCGTAGGCGGGGTGGGTGGGGAAAAGCGCGGGCTGAAATGCCCCCCCCCCCCCCCCCCCCGCCAACCGCTACCGCTATATACAGGGCACCGACGGGGCGAGGGAAGAACCGCGGGTTGGGGTGGGAATTTTACCGCGCCCCGCAAATTTTTTTACAGGTTGGACGTGTTTGCAGGACCAGGCAGCATTTTTCACGCGAACCCGCATTTTTACGGTTATTTTGCGAGTCGGGGCCTTATACAGGGTGTCCCAGAGATACTCTAAGCTACGCATTTGGATGCATCGTTTTTCGTAGCAGTTACGTGTGTGTACGTGCGGGTCAAGCGTGGACCTTTTTTTGTGCATGCGCGCTTGCACCGTTGAGAACGAGCCGATTCGGATCTCCGCAGCAGGCGAGGTTTTGCTGGCCTAGCGATGCTAGCTGGCCCATAAAAGCCAGATTTTTCTTAGCGGAACCAAATGCTAGACCTTGCCCAGCGAGGCTATAACCGATTTCCGGTAAATGCCATAGCCTTACCCGCTGCTGAATCTAGGCCTGAGCATAAAAATTGATGAATCAAAGACCGAACCAAAGCCAAAACCGAATAAACCGAATTTTCGTTTTTTAGTGCCACCACAGAAATTTTCGGTTTCTACATCTGCTAACCGAATTTAACTCGGTTGGGTACAGTTTTCAGTACGGTTAACCGAAGAAACCGAGAATATGTCACGAGCAGCCAGAGCTCGTGAATAGTTTTTGCGCTAGCCGCATGTGCGCCACTTGTCGCAACCTGAGAGTTTTCCCTTTTTTTCGTAGATACGTTTATTCAAAACGTTTTATCTCTTAAACCGTGCGTCCAAATCTCGAATCGTTTTCATTGTTGGATTCCTTGCGTCAAGATCTTCAAAACTAGATCCCATGTTGATAGTTTTTGACGGACTTTTTTTCATGAAAAAAACTGACGAAAAAACTGAACCGGGAGTACGGGTTTTTTCCCTTTCCGAAAGAGACACGCCCGTGCCTCTCATGAAATCACAACCATGCCTCTCGCGGAAGCAAAACCATGTCTCTCGCGAAAGAAAAAAAAAAGAGAAAACACATTTTTTTTCCGTTTCCGAGGAGGCACGGCCGTGCCTCTCGCGAAAGCACAACCATGCCTCTCGCGGAAGCAAGAAAAAAAATAGAAAACGCGTCTTTTTCGTTTCCGAGAGGCACGGCTGTTCCTTTCGCGGAAGAAAAACCGTGCCTCTCGCAGAAGGAAAAAAAAGAAAATAATTTTTTTTCCGTTTCCGAGAGGCTCGGCCGTGACTTTCGCGAAAAAAAACGTGCCTCTCGCAGAAGCAAAACCGTGACTCTCGCGGAAGGGGGAAAAAAGAAAACGCGTTTTTTCGCGTAATTATTTTGTCCAAAAGTTAAGGAAGACCGGTGGAAAACCGAAACGTTGAAAAAAAAAAGTTTAAAAAGTCGAAAACGCGTGCGGAAAAATAGAAAAACAAAATCCGGAGGGAGCGCCCAGATCGCGACACGTAGCGGACGGCTGAGAGCGCACCAAGTGGCGCTGGTAGTTGTGAGGTTGTGAAGTCATGCCCCCCGCTGGTAGGGCTCGTGAAGTCGTGCTAAATCGACAAGATTTTCTCATGGGCCAAGTGAATGACCAGCGTGCAAGGCCCATGTCATCGTGGGCTTGTTTTCCCAGTGGGAGCCAGTTGTCCGAGCCACTAGTTAACGAGCGCTCCTTCGGGAGCCTCAGAACGATCAGCGCCGCTTGGCGCACTCTCAGCCATTCGCCACATGTCGCGCTAAGAGCGCTCCCTCCGGATTTTTTTTTTCGCACGCGTTTTTGGCTTTTGATACGGTTTTTTCGGGGTTTTTTGACGTTTTGGTTTTCCACCGGTCTTCCTTAGCTTTTTGCAAAAAACGCGTTTTCTTTTCTTTTTCTTTCTTGAGAGTCACGGTTTTGCTTCCGCGAGAGGTACGGTTTTGCTTTCGCAAGAGTCACGGCCGTGCCTCTCGGGAACGAAAAAAATGTGTTTTTTGTTTTTTTTTCTTTTCACGAGAGTCACGGGTTTGCTTCCGCGAGAGGCACATTTGTGCTTGAGCGAGATTCACGGCCGTGCCTTTCGGAAACAGAAAAAAACACGTTTTCTGTTTTTTTCCTTTCCCGAGAGTCACGGTTTGTTTCCGTGAGAGGCACGGTTGTGCTTTCGCGAGAGTCACGGCCGTGCCTCCTCGAAAACGAAAAAAAACGTGTTTTGTGTTTTTCCTTTCGGAGAGTCACGTTTTGCTTCTGCGAGAGGCACGGTTGTGCTTTCGCGAGAGTCACGGCCGTGCCTCCTCGGAAACGAAAAAAACGTGTTTTCTTTTTTTTTTCACGAGTGGCACAGTTGTGATTTCGTGAGAGGCACGGGCCTCTTTCGAAAAGGGAAAAAACCCGTGATCCCGGTTCGGCATTTTCGTCCGTTTTTTTTCGTGAAAAAAAGTTTGTCAAAACCTATCAACATGTGATCTAGTTTTGAAGATCTCGACGCGAGGAATCTAACGATGAAAGCGGTTCGAGATTTGGACGTACAGTTTAAGAGATAAAAACGTTTTAAGTAAACGGTTCTACTAAAAAATGGAAAACTCTCAGGTTGCGACAAGTGGCGCGCTGCATAGGCGCTACTTGTCGCAACCTGGGGAGGTTGGAGTGATCTTTGCAACGAGTACTCCTCAACTAGTGATTTCATTGTTGTTCCCGCATGTACCACCGGAAAGTAGATTCCCCTAAAAAAACAGAAAAGTAGATGAGGGCATAGGTGATGTTGGTTTAGTCCCACCTCGTGCAGCCAAACAAAATCGGGTGAAGAGCTCGACTATATAAGAGAGAGCGCAGATGGAGGAAACCATGTGGCAGAAATTCTTTCGCGACTTTTCGCGAAATATGGTATATGGTATAAACCGTACACCGAATCGAATAACTCGTTTAACCGAATTTTTGATGTCTTTTTCGGTTTTCATCTTTGTAAACTGAATTTACAAATAAACCGAATTTTCGGTTAGTTATTTTTTGATGTCTTTTTGGGTTCTCATCTTTGTAAACTGAATTTTCGGTTTGTTAATTTTTGATGTCTTTTTCGGTTTTCATCTTTGTAAACTGAATTTACAAATAAACTGAAATTTCGGTTAGTTAATTTTTGTGTCTTTTTCGGTTTTCGTCTTTGTAAACTGAATTTACAAATAAACCGAATGGCAAAAACCGAAAATTCTATTTATACCGAATACCCAGGCCTAGCCGAATCTCGCGAGCAATGCGACTGCGCTAACCAGTCACGCCCGTGATCTGAAGATGACCTCGGTAGGCCTGGTGAAATTCAGGCTTATTTGTCCTATTGGTTACTTGTCCTATTGTTCCAGATCGAGCTACAATCACAATAATGGGTTCTTTTTCTTCAGTACATGGTACCAACCTTTTATGCTCACGAACATTGTTTCCTTGCATTGTGCCCCCAATGCTGTTCATGAAGATTGGTATGTTCATGGAAAATGTATAGGGTAAGACTAAATAAGCACATAGCCTCTTTTATTCAACAATCTGACGGGGACAATGACGCACAAGCGTGTTACTCCATGTCCTGCATTTTATATTTCTTGATGACATGCAGTGTTGGTGACCCGCTCTTTTATAAAATAGAGTGACCAATCACCGTAATTGCGTCCTCTCCAATAATCCAATTCATTGTTACTTTCAGTAGCTATTGACCTTCATTAGAGGAGACCTCAAGCTGACAGGGACAACAATGCAGAAGCGTGTTACTCCAGGTCCTGCATTATGTATTTCTTGATGACACGCAGTGTTGCTGACCCACCCTTTTCTTAAATAGAGTGATCAACCAGCCCAACCGCGTTCAATAATAGTCCAATCCATTAATACTTTCATAGTTCCTTTAGCTCCTGGCCGTCATTAGAGGAGACCTCGAGCCTGCTCCGTCTCAAGGAGAGCCAAACTAGAGCCATGGCAGAATCTACAGTTCTGCTGTGGTGGGAAGAATTGGTAACCTGGTCGTCGGGGAGTCATCGCTACTTTGTTCAGTCACCGGTGAAGTGGATTTCTTGAAGGAGGAGCTAGAGAGGCTGCAGGGTTTTTTCTGAAAGACGCCGACAACAAGATGAGGTCTGGCAACGCGAGCATGGCTGTCTGCGTCAGGCAGCTCAGAGATGCATCATATGAAACCGAGAACATTATTGAAGCTGCAGAGTACGTGAAGATGCGAAGCAGACTGAAGAAGGGTTTTATGGGTGCCATCTCAAGGTATGCTCGTTTGCCAAGAAAGTTTGTTGCCCTTCATAAGGTTGATGTTCAAATTCGTCGTGTAAGGCGTAAAATCAGTGTAATTGAGAATAGCATGTTTAATTTAAATATTGCCAACCTCAGCATCGATGAGTAAGAGGATATTGAGGATAATGTGCTTATCCCGCAGAATTTTGTAGATGTTGTTGTTGTTGGTTTGAGGATGAGTGCAAAGAAATAGTGGAAAAGCTAGTTGACCAAAAGAATGAAAAACTTAGTGCTGTCTCATTGGTAGCCATGGGTGGAGCAGGAAAGACTACACTCGCTAGAAAAGTGTACAATTCACCTAGAGTTAAAGAATACTTTAATGAATTTTCTTGGGTGACTGTATCCCAAAAGTTCAAGGGCATTGATCTACTAAATGATATTCTAAAACAAATAACAGGGGCCAGTTATGAATCAAGCAAGGCAACTGATCAAATCCAGGAGAATGAGATCGGAAAGAAGATCCATGACTTTCTATTACAAAGAAGATACTTGTTGGTTCTTGATGATGTGTGGGAGGCAGACACTTGGGAGCAAATAAATAGAGCAGCTAAAGTCTTTCCAGATACAAATAATGGCTGTAGAGTACTGTTAACCACACGGAAAAAAGATGTTGCGCATCATATTGAAATGCCAACTTATGTTTGTGATGTAAAGCTCATAGATGAAGAGAAATCTTGGGAGCTTTTTAAAAGCAAAGCTTTACCATCATACAGAACGTACATGATATGTAATCCTGATAAGTTTGAAGAAATAGGGAGAAAACTTGCAAGGAAGTGTGCTGGCCTGCCACTTGCAGTTGCAGTTCTTGGGGGGTATCTATCGAAGAATCTAAATGTAGAGGAATGGTCAGATTTACTTTTGGGTTGGACATCCATAGAAGAAGTAGAGGTGGTTGGACACATACTAGCTCGGAGTTATAATGACTTGTCAAATAAGAGGCGCAAGTCATGTTTCCTCTATGTTGCTTCCTTCCCGGAGGATTATCCTATAACTGTGGCAGATCTGATTGAACTTTGGATAGCTGAATGCTTCATTCCACATACAGTAAGGCATACAATGGAAGAAATGGCACAGAGGTATGTTACCGATTTGGCTCAAAGAAACTTGGTGCAATTTGAGTTTGGAGTAGCAGCTGATTATATGTCAATCCAAACAATAAGGATTCATGATGTTCTACGTGATTGATGCATAGAAGAAGCAAGAAGAGATGGTTTTCTCCATATCATTGACAAAACTACAGGTCAGGCTGCCTTTTCTCCTCCCTTTTTTGAGATGTTCCTCCCCTCTACATATTTACTAATTTTTTGACAATCTCAATATTTGGCCTTTTGCTTAACCATGTATGCCGCTCAAACAATTGTAGGCCAAGCTGGTGCATCATCTTCTGATACCATGACGTCCTATCGTTCTTGTTTTCATAATTTCTATGATGATCGGGTTCTCCAGTCAACACCTAATCTCCGAACATGGATTGGTTTTGGACTTCCAGAAGTGTTCCTTCCGAAGCTAAGGTTCCTGAAAGTTCTTTACATAGAAAATTCAAGCCTCAAGAATTTGATGTTAATTCCTGGGTGCATTCACCTAAGATACCTTAGGTTGAGAAATTGTCACACTGTTACACTTCCTTCTTCTATTGGACAACTCCTTTACTTGCAAACTGTAGATCTGAGGGGCACATCTCTTGGCAGAAGTTTACCAATCACCGCATGGGCTATCCCTACCCCAAGGCACCTTTACCTTGATTCTGGATCTTGTGGAATCATTAAACAAGACCCGATGCCACTCCTAGAGAAGCTTCCATGTCTTGTGGTGTTGCATCTATGGAATTATGGGGGCCCGACTATGCACTGCTCTGCCCAAGGATTCCCTCAGCTGCAAAATCTGGAACTTCATTTCTTTAGTACCGAGTGGACGATAGAGGTGGGGGCAATGCCCAGGCTCTCCAACCTGAACCTTCTGAGTTGCGGGATGCACAAGCTCCCCCAGGATCTGCTGAACCTGCAGTGCTTGAAGAAGTTGAAAACTAACCGCTGGCGGCTTAAATTTGACAACACATGGAAAGAACTGAAAAAGAAGGGATGCAAGGTCAGTTAGCTATGCCCCTCCCCACTCGCCTTCTATTCTTTGGTGTTTTAGTTTGAGTCCTTTTTGCTTTCAAAAAGCAAGGTGTTTTGTATTTACAACGACAAAAGAGCTTCTGTTTAGAGTAAATTGGAGTTTCCCTCTGTCCTGCCATGTTTGTTTGGAAAACAAATAATACCCCGCGTGTTGCTTCGGGAATTTGTAGTTATGTATTGAAGGATGATTTATGAGCGAGAAATAGTAAAACCTATGAAAAGAAATATAAAATATGTTTATTGAACCTTTGAATGATACTAGAAGTAAGATAAATTAATATATTGCATAGTATCTCCAAATTTGCGTAAATTACAATGCATCACCAACATGAAGACACGTAACATATATTTTGATGCGATTTAATAATTCGAGATAATATAATTTTGTTGTTTATTAAAGTGATATTAAAGTGCATCAGAGCAAGAAACAAATAAATTTCATATTGACTAGCAAGCCTTACAATCTTAATGCGGCAGGAATTAGCTTGCATTCTCCACCTTGATCCACTTACTAAGCAAAAAATAATCAGGGTATACAAAATGTGATGGTTCCGGAGTACACGTATATATACTCCATTTTAGTACATCTTATTTAAGCGTCACCAGCAAGCATACACCAATTAAACTGAAGGACAATGAGAATAGGCCATACCTGAGCCTCTCGGAGAGAAAAAAGAACTTTTAGGCTAGGATTGTTATAGCACTAAAAAGAACAATCCAGTAGTGATACAGGACAAAGCTTCGTTCTAAAAGAGGCTTATCTACCACACACAAATCTGAGCGTCAAATCAATATTCAAAAAATGAAAAAAAAACATATCTGAGGAGATTGAGACCAAGGGGCTATTCGGCAGTCAACTGCTCCCTGAAATTCAAGGATCTGCAGAGCACCTGTTCCCCCGCTCCGTACTTTTTACCTTCAGCTCCGCCAACTCCAGAAGCGAGAGCGTGGAGTCGGAGGGATGCCGAACAGGCCTCAAGGAGAGCACTCACCTCTGGCGCGGATGACGTTGGACCAGGATTGCGGTGGTGGCACGTGCTGTCGTCCGGTCGATGGCCAGGCTCCGAGCCGGCAGCAGTGCGGGTGTCCCGCTGCGATGACCCGTGAAGGGTTGGACGGTGGCGCTGCAGTATGGAGAGAGAGAGAGGGGGGGGGGGGTGGAAGATGAGAAGAATTGATGGAGATCGGAAGGGCTGTTCTGCTCCCCCTAGAGACTGATTTTTGAGGGAATCGATGGAAATTTTATTGGTTCAGGGAGATGAATCGGTCGAGCGAAAGGTGCCATAGCACCCGGGTGTCTAGGCACCCTTTTATTTGGTGCGTCCGGTCATTTAAAGATTCGTGTTGAAGCCTAGAGAGCAGCAGCCCACTTGCACTGTGATGTTAATTAAGCATGTGATTTTCAGACTAGAACGGGGTTGTACCTAGGCTGCAGGAGACAGACCTACTCTGGCTGCATGTCACGGACAGCAGCGAGGCATGCTAGGAGCTCAGGCCATGCTATACTGTTTATGTTTTTGTGTGCATGTGATGTAAGTACTGGTGAAAGGACAAGACATGAGGCATGCGGGAGTATCATGTAGCGTGTCCCTTAGTGGGTCCAACAAACGCTGCCTTAGGGCTCTCACATCAGCTTCGGTTTTTATATCAAATTTCTACCTCCTCTCCTTCCTTCGTCACAGTTAGCAAAATTCGTCCGTAGCGTATCACTGTTCATATGAGGTATAGATTCCCTATTTACTAGTCTCCACCCGCGATAAAAATATACAGACATGGAGAAAGGTCAGAGAGAGAGAGCAGGTTATGAGGGAGAATCTCGTGTGTCTTGCATCCAAAAGCTACGAGAGAGTGTGCTACATTGATTTGTGTGTCTGAGTCAAACAGAAAAGTCTGTATTGCGTGCATGTAGTCATGTGTGATAGGACGTAGCGGTCAGGCCCTTTTTCCTCCATTGATGAACAGTGAGTATGCTGCCCACCATCACACGCTTAGTGAAGCACCGGATGTGCTAATGAATTCCATTTCTACAGAGCGGGGCGTAGATCTCTATGCGCAAGATTCTGGACCAGCGGTAGTGATAAGAGGGTGCCTAGGCACCCGGGTTCTAAAAATCCAGTCTCAGATTAAATTGGTTCAGGGAGATGAATCGCGGTGGCCGCGTCTGGTGCCTCCGCTGCGAGGAGTACCCGGAGCCGAGGAACAGGATGGGAAAGTGGCTCTGGCCACCGGCGAGGGAGGCCGGCAGCGGGAGGAGGATCCAGAGTAGAAAAATTGCGAGGGAGCTTCTCTGGGTCTGACCAGGGGCGTGGGCCGTGTGGAATGATTGGGAACAAATTTTTGTTTTCTTTCAGGGAAAAGATTTGGTCAGACCTGAGGTGGTGGGAACGCATGATTTCGTAGTCAAAGCTCACAGGGCCAAATGCTCTATTTGAGTGCGCACGAACACATACAATCAAGGTTCGAAGAACTTCTACTTCACCCCTTGAGGATTCTATGATGCTCACTCAATGGTGTTGTGGCGATTGCAAGCAATCAATAAACGAGGAAGCCAAATTAGGGATCCAGAAGGCTGCATCAGAAGGAAGAGTAGGTGTTGCTATGCCGTTGGGTGGGACTGAGACAGAGAGAGGGGAGCAGATGTGACATGGCTGGATGCTGACGTGTGTACGCTGCATGTTGAGTAAATCAAATGGGGGTGAAGTTTTTTAGTACTCCCACCACCGTAAACTAATATAAGAGATAGTGATCTAAACATTTTTATATTAGTTTACAGAGGGAGATAGGATAACAGTTGCAAGTTCTATCATTTGAGCTCACATCTCAATTGTGTTCTAACTGGCTCAAGGCCGGCGACGCGAAGACGGTCTTTTTTCAGGCGAAGCTAAACTCTAGGCGCAGGAAGACTTTCATCCATTGCATACATGCCGCTGGCACTCAGGCAACAAATCACAACGATAAGGCCGCGATCATAAACGACCACTTCTTCTCGCTGCTGGGTCAGAAGAAAAGCAGAGCCCGATCGATCAATTGGGAGGCGATCGGGCTGCTAGTCCTGCCATCGGGGGAGGGGGCCTCGACAACCCGTTCACTAAAGAGGAGGTTTGGGCGGCCATCTATGCATCGTCGGCGAAGAAGGCGCCAGGACCACACGGATTCAACGGAACATTCTTCAGAGCATCATGCCAAACCATCATGGCTGATGTGATGGCCGTGTTCGGCAATTTCTACCAGGTGGCCAGGTGCGATTTTGATGCACTCAATCACACCCTCATCATATTACTGCCAAAGAAAAATGGGGCAGTACAGATGAATGACTTCCGGCCCATCAATCTCATTCACTCGATGGCAAAATTGATTGCTAAGGTCCTCTCAATTAGGCTCGCCGGCGTGCTTGATCAAATCACATCTCCAGCTCAAAGTGCTTTTCAGAAGCGCAAAGGGATCCATGACAGTTTCACATATGTTCAGAACTCCGTCAGAAGTTTTCAGAGGAGGAAAGTGCCGACACTTTTGCTGAAACTGGACATTGCAAGGGCCTTCGACTTCGTCTCCTGGGAGTACATCATAGAGCTAATGCAGCAGATGGACTTCCCCGCCCGTTAGAGGGACTGGGTTGCTCTGTTGCTTGCATCTTCATCCTCTTCGTGCATGCTCAACGGAGACCCAGGACAGTGCATCTCTCATCAGGGGCCGAGACAGGGCGATTCCCTATCCCCCTTACTCTTCATCCCAGCGATCGATCCACTCCATAGGCTCTTGGAAGCAGCCATGCATGCAGGCACCCTTGCGCCACTGCCGACAAGAGCTGCACGCCTCCGGGTCACGCTCTACGCTGACGACGCAGTAATCTACGTGAAACCAACGCGCAAGAAATAGACCCGCAGAAATCCTTGATAGTGGCCATACGCTGCGAGGGCATTGATGTTGGCCGTGTCGTGCAAAACTTCGGCGGAAATCTAGTTTTGTTCCCTACTAGATACTTAGGGCTGCCCGTCTGCATCACTAGAGTTAGGCTCGTCCATCTGCAGTACATCCACGACCACATCGGCGCGAGGCTGGCGGGCTAGAAGGGGCGGCTGATGTCGATCGCTAGGCACCGTGTTCTGGTACGTTGCATGCTCACCGCGTTGCCGGCGTTCGCGTTGCCAGTGCTGTGCGCCCCCAAGAAATTCTAGAAGGAGGTTGACAAGGCACGACGACAATTCTTGTGGGCGCAGAACGAGAAAATCACTGGAGTGAAATGCAAGGTCAATTGGCGGCCCATCACCACACCAATCGACCGCGGCGTCTTGGGCATCCCAGACATGGAACGCTTCACGCGTTCTCTGCGGCTGCACTGCTCTGATTTTTTTTGGAAAAGGAGGATGTACCCCCGGCCTCTGCATCTGGACGATGCATGCAGCCATATTATTAATTATTCACAAAGACCATAGAAGGTGATACATCAATAAGCCTGAAGCCATCATTTTGGCAACGCTGTTACTACTCCTATCCCCTTGATGAAGGTGTGCCGAATGTCCGGGCCTAATACCAAACAGACATCGCACCAAAGCCTAACATCTAAAGCCGGATGTCCCATCCAAGCCACTACCTGGATTGGGTCACACACCGGTCCGACACACTTCCAGTGAGGGCAGCACGCTGCAAGGGCCGTCACCACCATCTTCCATCGGTCCATCCTCAGAGCAGAACTGATGCACCGAGACCTTGCCAGGCCTCTCTGCCGTCAACACCACCATGACGCCAGACAACTTCCTCCTCCTGCGCGAGTCCATCTCCGCGCATCGGACACCGAGTCTCCACTGCACCAATGCCACCGAGACCCACCATCGACGCTACGGTTGATGCCACACCGCTCCACCTACATGCCATTTCACGTCGACTCTGAACTACCAGCACTCCAGCACCCTGAGCAGTCCCCTGCCGACGCCTTAAGGAAGGAACACGACACCAAAGTGCCACCGTCGCCCAAACAGAGGAACGGAGGCGCCGAGGGCGTCGACTTTGGTGCGGCTGCCACGCCGGCCTGGAGTTTCCCCTGGATCCATGCCCACCCGACAGATCCGTCCAGGCAGTACTTGTGTCGACCACAGTCGCTAAGTACCGTAGCCAGCACGAACCGGAGTAGATCGAGTCGGAGACGATGCCTCCCATGGAACTCCGGTCGGCCATCGAGGAGCCGCCGCGTGCCGCCGCCTCCACGTCGCCCACGCAGCCGTGGAAGGCCCCCCGTCTGCACCCGCGGGTGCCGCCCGCCAGGCAGGCCGGACCGCGTGCCACCGATCGAGGTCGCCGCCCTAAGATCTGATCTGCCAACCGCCGCCGCACCAAGAGAGGCAGATCCCCACGCCTGCTTCCCCGCACCGCACGTGCTCCAGCGCGCCGTACACGCTCGTCGCGCTGCCCCAACGCAAGCTCTCCACGGCGACCACGCGCCCCCAGGGCGGACGCCCCGCAACGCCCGAGGACCGTGAGAGGGAGAACCGGAGTGCCCCGCCGCTGCCGATGCTGCGCGGGCTTTGCCCGGCGGTGCCTGCTGGCGGAGGCGAGGAAAGGGAAATCTGGCGAGGAGGGAGCTCGCCCGGCGGCTAGGGTTCCGCCCGGCGCTGGCTCTGGATGGCGTCTGGAAACACCCGGAAAGGCCGTGGGTGGGCACTAGCAGACTAGCTCTCTTTGTGATGTCAAGGACAATGTTCTCTTTGCCGCTGCAACCACGGTGACCATCGGCAACGGCAAGAAGGCCCTCTTTTGGAGTTGCACGTGGCTCGGTAACTAGCCACTGCACCAAAGCTTCCCGACTCTGTTCAAGCACTTCATCAGGAAGAACCACACGGTGGCGGGGGCGCTAAAGGATGACAGATGGATCCTTGGCCTGAGGCACGACAACACGGAGGCGATCATCCCTCAAGCTATCTCCCTCCTGCACCGCATTCTCGAGGCCAACGTTGTGCTTAATGACACCACCGAAGATGAAATCTCCTGGAGGGTGGCCGGTCAGTACACGGTGAGGGCAGCCTACAACATACAATTTGAAGCACAACCCAGGGGCGAGCTGCAGCATCTGGTATGGAGGATCTAGGCATCGGGGAAAATCAAGTTCTACCTATGGCTATTCCATCACGACCGTCTCTGGTGCAACAACCGGCTACAGAGGCGTGGCTGGGAGAATAGCTATTTCTGCCAGCTCTGCAATAGAAGCTTGTAGTCCTCGGTGCATCTTCTGTGGAAATGCTCAGTTTCCAAGGTGATCTGGTCAAAGGCAGCCACCTGGAACGGCTGCAGCGCGTTATCGCCGGAGACCTGGGCACGCAGCAAGACCACAACGGAGGTAGTCACGGCCATCATCGCTGCTTCACCCCCGTGCGTGAAGAAAGGAATCAAGACCATGGTGGCTCTGTTGGCATGGCACACCTGGCAAGAGCGAAACTGCTGCACTTTCCGAGGGAAGACACGCAAAAGACGTGATCGAGGCTTGCTGTAGAGAAATGGAGCAATGGAGATTAGCCGGGGCTAATGGCATAGCGACCCCTTTAGGGGAGATCACATGAGAATTACTTCATAGGCCAATCTAGGGGGCGAGCCTGCGTGCTACGCCACCCTTCTGTTTTCTACACAAGCATTCTGATCACTGGATCAAAAGTTTGTAATTTGTCTTCTGCTAAATCAATGAAAAGCTACGGTAACTAGATCTTTCAAAAAAATGTGTTCTAATTAGAAGTCAATTTTCTTTCGTGCCTTCTGCAGATGTGCGTTTTGGTGGATGCCTCTTAGAGATACTCATGGAGCCAGGTGAGTTGCTCGACGCAAAGCATAAGAGTACATGTTTTAATAAGACTTCTAACTGCTGCATTTTTTTCCTCTCTAAAAGGCATATACTCCATATAGATGCCCTCAGGACCCCGGGGCGATGCGTACGAGGGTGAAATGACATGTGAAGGGAGTCGAGGACACATAAGGGAAAAAGAAGGGATCAACAAACTGGGCTATGCCTTTTACTCCACGTAATTTGTGTCACTGATATTGTATCCGATTCATGTAATCTGTGTGTGTAGTACTGTGTACAGAGATGAACATGTGTGCTACGATGGTAATTTGTGTATGTACTCAATTTGGTAGTCACAAGGCTTATGGTTTTGCAGCTTGAGATTTGCGTAAACCAATAAATCAAACGGTTCTATATATATTGAGATTTGTGTAAATTTATGATTTTTATGCAGTGTAATGCTATCTACTGATCCGATTTTGACCTGTGTAGTAACCGTTTGTTCCAACTAGATGAATTTCTCCTTTCTTTTGCATCTTGTTCTGTGTCACAACAGCGGAGATGTATATTTGCATCTCTAGGTGTTGCATTTTACATCTTCGAAAGGCGGAGATGTTTTTTTTGTATATACATCATTTATTGGAGGTGAGTTTTTGGGCCTCGAATATGTATAAGTTAGTTCTTTTTGAAATCTATATCATCTATTGGAGATGCTCTAAACACCTTTTGTTTAGGGGAAACTAAAGTATAACATCTGTAAGTGCTGCGCAGTGGACAATTTATTCTTACATGCTGGTGCTCACTATTGTTTGGGCTGTTAATGACACATTTCAGTTTTCAACATTCACAGTCCACTGAGTAGGGTAGGTCACAGCGGAACTTGAGCACCTCGTAATCGACAAGCATTAGCTCAATATTTGGAATGTTGACATGAGAGCTATCAAATTCATTGATAAGAAAAAGCATTACAAGAACACCTTCAAGGAGGAAAGCACCACGAAAAGGCAAGCAAAAAAGAAAATAAAGAAAAACGACCAGTCGGCACCACCACAAACCCAAGCACCACCAACAAGCTGTCCACACCATCGGAGAAACCATCATCGGGTCTCGAAGGTGACGCCTCGAAGACGGAAGTGATGTCGAGGACAACACCATCACCCGATCCGTCATAGCCAAATCTTATGTTTTCACTTAGAGACCACAAGCCATGGGGCACGAGCTCCATGTCGGTACCTCCAAGGAGGAAGACGACATACGTAGACGCCGTTCTGGCTTCAATGTATGATTTTCATCCGAAGCCGAGTCTTCAACCAACCATCCTGGATCCGAGGCCTCCTAGCACCATCGGGAGAGATACCTATGGGGAAACGTAGTAGAAAACAAAATAATCATCCTACGATCACCCAGGAACAATAGGAAGATGCATATAAGGTTTGGATCAACGATCGTTACCGACTCCGTAGTGCAGCGAAAGTAGACGAGTCAGTGCAAATCGTAATTGGCGTCCCTCGTATCGTAGTTGAACGATCCCTCGAAAAAAAGACCGAAAGCATGACCTCTCTACTTGGTTGACGCCACGAATGCCATCAGCAAGCCCTCCGCCACTACTAGGGAAAAGCCTAGCAGTAGCGCGGGTACCCGCGCTACTGATAAGGCGCTACAGCTAACGTTTAGCAGTAGCGCGTGTTGACATGCGCTACTGCTATACCTACTTAGCAGTAGCGCTTCCCATACCAGTGGCGTTTTCCTGTCAAGCGCTAAAGAGCGCTACTACTATATTTTCTCATATCTTTTTTGCTGCATATTTGCGATGTTTTTGTATAGGTTTTGTACAGTATTCTGATCATATCATAAACATGCAATATGCTCATCATATCATACACATAATAGTCTCATCATATCATCCAACACAAATCATGTCGTCACATCATAATCACGATATATCTATACAAGTTACATGACATGTCTCATCATACATAATGTAGTACTTCTTGAGGCGTTGGTTCGTATCCCTCTCTCGCACTAGCGTGAAACTAAACTAACTATCGGCTATCGCTCTGAAACCGGACACCGATACACCTGGGCCTGACACTCCGGCCACTCGTCGTATACTCGCACTTCTTCTTCATCGATGATCTATGCACCTGCATCGTCACATGAGTCGATGATATGCAACATATATAGTTAAGCAACAGAAAGAGAGAGACTTGGCAAAAATAGAAGCAACATATCATAAGCATAAATAACAAATTTCATCGTACCCAAAATGCCCTAACTAGAGTGATCTTCGCTAGCTGAGGAGGACGGTTCAATTACATCACAAATAAAGTTTCGTCGTGCATAACTCAAAGTTCCGTCATTCAGAAAGTATGGACTAAACGGACACATTGTCATATATCGACAATCACTCCAACATGTCGTGCCATCCATCCAAGTCAGGGAGATAATCCCCGAGCTTAGTGAAAGGCTTCAGGTCGAGACGCTGAGCAGCTACGCGTGTTCGGACGTCTTCCCGCGAGATTTGCCCCTCCTCGTAGAACATCCCTGTTCTTTCGAGGACCTCCTTCATGATGATTTCGGCAAGTTCGCGTTGGATGTGATTGAATTCAGCTCGAAGTCGATGATCTGGGATATCTCCTACGTTCTTTGCCCATTGCAGAATATGGGCATCGCCGGATGTAGGTGACATGCGAAGGTTCTGTTGATTTCATCTGTACTCCATCATTTGGTGTATGACATAGAATCCATCACTAAGAGTATTACTCGGTTGCTGGATGCAGCAGAAGTCGGTCTTATGGCCGAAGGCGGGCTGCCGTTCCTTGTCTTCTTGGTCTTGATCTCTCCACCCCGTACGCCATAGAAAAAGATGGCACTATCGAGAATAGACTTGATGTGGGTGTAATCCTTTTTCTTCATGTTCTTCGACGAGTCCAAGTAAAGAGCGTGGGAGAATAGGGGTAAAGGATATGATGAGGACGGCGCGCCCGTGGGTGCCGAAAATAAGTACACCTCAAATTAATTAGCCTCCACCATGCAATTGAATGATTGAAATCGAAGGAAGGATATCCGCGCGGATGACTTACATGGGATGATAAGGCACGGGAATCGTCTCCTTGTCCTTATTGGTAACCATGAAATCGACGATGTAGTCCCTTGCGTATTCACGGTGCTCTGCGCAGACTGCAAGAAGCCCTCGTACATGAGTAGGGGTCAGCGACACAGATATAAGGTATCTGCTCAATCCCGATGATGTAGTTCATGTACAAGGCAAAAAGGTGGAGAAACATAAAATCCAGCTTTTTCAAGTGAAACATGTCGCAGATGTAATCGAATCGAAGGAAGAACTTCTCTGCGGGGAATGTGTGGAATACAACCTTTGCCGCGGCACGTTAACCACGTAGAGTGGGTATCCTGAATTTTCCGAGGCGATTAGGCTTTTCTCTCTCCGCAGCACATCATCATGAAGTCTCCATAGATCGCCGTGTATGGCCTCTACCGCTGCCTTAGGTAGGATTGGTTCACCGGGGATATGGTATTTCGCCGCACCGGAGATAGGTATACGGTCTTGAACCCGAGGCTGCGGAGGCGGCTGGATCATAGCAACAACTTTATTGTTGCCTTTTCTCGCTCTCTTCCTATGCTTCTTTGGTACTGGAAGGTCGTCTATAATCCGTTCAGCCTCCGGAGGCGGCAATTCAGGCACCGACTCATGACGCTCAAACCCTGAGTACTCATACTGCTGAGCCATCAATCCTCCGTCATCATAGGCGCCAGCATTGAGATAATGTAGAGTGTCATCGTCATCCTCATCTATGGCATTGATATCATGCATTGCTTCTTCGACGGCAGCAACGTCATCAGCGACTAATGGAGCCTCTTCCTCACCCCGTCCACTATCACCCGGCACGATAGGAGACACTAATTGGGTAGGTGGGGTGTTGATGTTCATACCTTCCTGAGGCTGCGTGGTCATGGGTGTGCTCCCGGCCGCCTCCAGACGAAGCAGACTCTTTGGCCACAACAAGACCCACCTCTTGCAATCGCCAAGCCACCGCGGGGTCTCATCGTCATCTCCCCCTAGTAGTACCGGAGGAGCCAAATCTCGTGGCCCGATTTGACACTGGCCACGGAAACCTTGAAGACATCAGGGGGAATCGGCTAGCTGTGGAACAATTGTTCCCTCGGCTTCATTATCGTCGCCTTCCCCACGTCCACCTTCTGCGACATGAGATATCTGAAAGGCAACGGAAATGGGAGATTATACATTTATTGAAGAGGGCCAGTGTGACAAGTACCGTGAGGGCGTCGAGCTCAGCCAAAGATGAAGCGCCGTCGAGCACGTCCGAGATGGAGGACGGGCTGCTATGAGCAGGTGCGGGAGCCGGTGCAGGAGCTGGTGCAGGAGCCGGTGTAGGAGCAGATGCTGGTGCAGGTGCGGGAGCACGTGCTGGTGCAACGCTAGTCGAGCTGCTCCCCAAGAAGTCGGCAAGGGGAAAGTCCGTTGCATCTTTATTTGGATTTTGCCTGCTCCAACATGCGATTTCCGGAACCAAGACACCACAGTAGCTTCCATCTCCCGTTTTGCGGCAGCTACCACTGCTTTGACTGTCTCACCTGATTTCTTCTCACCGCAATCTCAACCTTCTTCTCCATGTTTTCTTCAGTTAACCTCCGTCTTTCCTTTCTCTCCTCCGTGGTCTCACGATAGTACTTCTTCCACGTGGCGTCGTCTCCAACGCCGTGCACGCTGATACGTCTCCAACGTATCTATATTTTTTGATTGTTCCATGCTGTTATATTATCAATCTTGGATGTTTTATAATCATTTTATATCATTTTTTGGTATTAACCTATTGACATAGTGCCAAGTGCCAGTTGCTGTTTTCTGCATGTTTTTTACATCGCAGGAAATCAATACCAAACGGAGTCCAAATGCAACGAAACTTCACGGGGATTTTTTATGGCCCAGAACAGACCCAATGGGCCAAGGCTGCGCCTAGGGGGTGCTCCGAGGGGAGCACAACCCACCAGGGCGCGCCAGGAGGCCCAGGAGCGCCCTGGTGGGTTGTGCCCACCTCGGGTGCCCCGCGGACCGCCTCTTTGCTCTATAAATACCCCAATATTCCAAAAATACTATGGGAGTCGACGAAAATCAATTCCAGCCGCCGTAGAATCCAGAACCACCAGATCCAATCTAGACACCATCACTGAGGGGTTCACCACTTCCATTGGTGCCTCTCCGATGATACGTGAGTAGTTCTTTGTAGACCTTTGAAAGATCGAGGATGTCGCCTAGAGGGGGGGGGGTGAATCGGTGCTTTAAAATAATTACGGTTTAGGCTCGAACAAATGCGGAATAAACCTAACGGTTAATTTGTCAAGCACAAAACCTACAACAACTAGGCTCACCTATGTGCACCAACAACTTATGCTAAGCAAGATAAACAAC
Source organism: Triticum aestivum (assembly GCF_018294505.1). Classification (NCBI taxonomy): domain Eukaryota; kingdom Viridiplantae; phylum Streptophyta; class Magnoliopsida; order Poales; family Poaceae; genus Triticum; species Triticum aestivum. Next base: position 605,034,326 of record NC_057799.1, read on the forward strand.
AAAGTCATAGCAAGACATATGACAAGAAACAACTAGGCCCATCGAAGCAACTAATGCTAAGGAGGAAAATGAGAGGAAGAACAAGAAGAGAACACAAAGAACTCCAAGATCTAGATCCAAAGGGTTCCCCTCACATAGAGGAGAAAGTGATTGGTGGAGCCAGCGGTACTACCGTTCGCCGCAGCGGTACTGCCGCTTGGCCCAGCGGTACTAGGGGCGGTGGTAGCCGCGGTACTACTGCACACGAGCGGTACTACCGCTCCTACTGCTGCTACTACTGCCGCTGAACCCGACATGAGAAAACCACGTCTTGAGTCGAGGCGGTACCAGCGTGGAACCGGAGCTGTACTACTGCTTATGGCCATGGGCGGTACTACCGCTATGGGACATCGGTACTACTGCTTGTGGCGATACACGGTACTGCCGCTCCGGTCCAGCGGTACTACCGCTGGCGCCAACCTTATGCCATTCCCACGAAAACAAGTACACTCCAAGGAAAACCAGAACTGCCATAACTTCTGCACATGAGCTCCGAATTGAGCAAACTCAAGCTTGTTGGATAGAGGAAGACGAGTAGCATCAAAACAGCGACACTCCATCAGAGAAGAACTGGCATAACCTCCAACATCGAAAACATCATAGAAGATGCATGTGAACTCCGTTTTCGATGAACTCGAGCTTGTCATGAAAATGACCATAAGCTCCAAATCTCACAAGGAGAAGAACCAAACAAGAACCAAAAAAGATGATACAAGGATGCAATGGTTTGAGCTCTCTACGAACGATACAATCAAGCTACTCATCGATAGCCTCCCTTGATAGTGCGGCAATCGATCCTATAACCCGGTCTCCCACAACTACCATGAGACCGGTAAAATAGAAAACCTATCAAGGGCAAACCTTTGCCTTGCGCATAGTCCACTTGAGCTGGATGACGATCTTGACTCCCTCAAGCTGGACCACCTTTCTTGATTGCGTTGGCTCGGTGAAGACTAGTGGATGCTCCCCCATACTCCACTATGGGTGAGCCACTCTTCGGCACATCTTCACAAGTCCATTGTCACCACAATGGACGGCAAGCTTCAAGCACTTGATCTCTTCATGATGCTCCGCTTGAACTTGCACACCGCAAACTTGATGACGACCACCACTTGATGTCATCCTCCATGGGTTGTATAATATCTTCCTCTTGACGCCAGCCCATGGAAACATACCTAACCCCACAAAGAACTCTCACGTAGACCATGGGTTAGTACACAAAGTGCAATGGACAATGCTTACCATACCATGGGATCACTTGATTCCTCGGTACATCTTGTGCGCTTTGTGTGTTGAATCTTTCCAACTCTCTTCATTTGGATGATGTCTTGAAGGTAGACATGAATGATCACACAATCTTCTTCTTCAAGACATGCTTGCAATAAGCTCAACACTCACAAGACCGATCTTTGGATAATTCCTTAATAGCACCTTGGTCAACTCATAAACTCCTTGAAACCAACACATGGACTTCAAGAAAAGCCTATGGACAAATCCTTCAAATATAACTCAATGCAACCATTAGTCCATAGAGATTGTCATCAATTACCAAAACCAAACATGGGGGCACCGCATGTTCTTTCAATCTCCCCCATTTTGGTAATTGATGACAATCACTTTCAAGAGAGTTTATATAAGGAATTATGCATCACCATGCAATGCAACAACCAATAATGCATGCGTATGAGATGCAAATGCTTAGGAACAAAACCAAAGCAAGGAGAAAACTCTGAAGACTTCTCCACAAAACTCTCTGAAACTTCTCCCCCATTGGCATCGATTGCCAAAATGGGCGAAAAGCAAGGAGACCAATATAAAAGGTGTTCCTCCAAACGTTGTGTATTTCTCCACAAGAGAGTGGAATGCAATACACATATCCAACGGTAAATACTTGAGGAATACAAACTATATTGAGGCCCAAAGATTGCAAAAGAATGATATTCCACAAAGACATAACAAAGAGAGAAACAAGCAATCAAGCTATCAAAAGATACCAATTGAAGCAAGCTATCAAAAGATACCAATTGAACCAACTAGACCAATGATCCTACGAGCCACAAGAATAAAAGATATTATGATAGAACCTCACGACAAATGCAAGAGAGCAAAGAATTGTTCTAAAGACACTAGTGAAGCTCCCCATGATTTGTGCACTCCTTCGAATATTTGCATTAGGATACCAAGTGTACAAAATAGGATCATAGCTCCCCCAAAATCAATATAAACTCACAAAAAGTGTACGTGAGCATATAGGAAACAAAGCCTAGCACTTGCAACAAACACATGGTTGAGCAACATGAAAAGAGGCAACTTAAGAATGGGCTCAACCAAAAAGATGTGTGTGAGTCAAGGCAATGCACTTGAGAAGACTAATGTACGGATGAGCATCAAGCATCAATAAAGTCTTGAAAGAAAGAGGCACATGGTGCAAGGCCTATCATTCCCACGCACAACTAGCAAATGGGTTCACAAGCTTACTAATAAGCAAATGGAGAACCTATGCTTGTGACAACCCGTGGTGAAGATAGACGATGAGAGGCTCATCAAGACGAGGGATACCAATTAAGATGGCAAAAGCCTCGTAAAGATAAGCAAGAGGAAAAAAATCTTCACCACACAAGAGTGCATCAAGATGCAACGATAGAGGACACACACTCAAGGCAAATGCTTTCACGGAGCCAGCAAAGAAATAACATAAGAAGACAAGGTGGACGTGAAAGAAAGATATCAACTAGAGATGTAATTTCTCTCAAGTGTATAAGGTTCTAGGTAGACGAAATCATGATGATATATATCTACAAAGAAGGATGTACACCTGAAATAGTTACAACACGAAGGAACAAGATATCCACAAGGAAGTCATAAATATACCAATAAGATATTTGCTTGAAAGCATAGCACTTGGCTAGATATGGTCTTATTGTATATAAATGAAGTCCAATCACACATCCATCAAAGACATCACAACTAGCAACAAGAGATCATCGTTGGGATGCTTTGAGAAAGGAAACAAGTATCACAAGATATGAAATGAATATCATGTCAAGATGCAACCTACACAAGGTTGAATGCAAGAGAGGAAAGCATGAATAGATACTTGTTACCGAGATATCATTGGAAGGATGTAGTAGATACCAATTAAAGGTAGATAGTAGTTCATTGATCATCCTAGCTTGACTCCAATAAGCACATGGTGACACCACCTTCCTTGTGAGTGTGCCGAGCGACCAATGCATCTCCAATTGTTCCTAGAACAACAACACAAACAAAATGGTACCCAAACTCATTGGGACCAAGAGTTAGAGAACCAACAATACATAGGACAAACTCCACATAAATATGTGCATATAGATATGTAAATGAAATCCATGCACATCTCGTCCAATTTGAGACTTGGTGGAGTTTCCCCTATATATTGGGTCAAAGAAAGAAAGCATGCCAAGGAAACTACATGAAGTTAATATGCATGCTTAGGACTTTCAAGAATCGAGACCAAACGACAAAGAAATACCAAGCGAAGAAAAGATACCAAATGAATAAAACATCTCTTGGAGGATATCAATTGAAATATACATCAAGGAATGAGATATCTAGTGATACATGCAAAAAGAAAGATGTCAAACTCCCAAAAGAGAGAATGGTTCCAAACAAACCAAGCCCTCTACAAAGTTTCATGATGGCACAAAGTACCAAAAAGAAATGGCTTGCCTTCCACAAACACACACTTGATAAGGATCACAAGATGAGTATTTCATAGAAAATATGATAGCTCCCCCAAGACTAGTGCATTAGAGAGAATTTGCATTTGAATACGGAATGCACAAGGTGGGATCACAACTTTCTCTATATCTAGAAAACACTAGACAAGGTCAATAAATTAACAAGATCCACAAGTGGTATGGAAAACAATGGGAGTTGACACAGACCTAGGCAAGAGATAAGGCAAATAAGAGCAAAGGACTATGTAAAGATGATCAATAATTTCTACCACACATAAGTGAGTACCAATTGTCATAAGACAAGAAGTATTTGGAAATAATTCCCGTTGGTAGATAGCAAGGATATCCAACATCATCTTCACACCAAACACAAGCAAATTGCAACTTGTAGAGCTAACATGCCACCTAGGAATAATATAATTAATAATATCAACTCTAAGTGACAATATCTCAAATGTACACATTTTCTAGGCTTGTAATATGCACATAGCATATTACTCCCCCATAATGTGATACCAAAGAAAACTTAACAAGAGGCAATAAGAGGATCCAACGAGAGATAGTCAATGGGCTTTTAGAATTTGAATTTCTCATGAGAGATATACCACCTAGCAACTAGATAATCTTGTAATATCAATACTAGATGGTATTCCTCATGTATACACATTTATAGGATTGTGAGGTGCACAAAGCACATCACTCCCCCAAAATGGGATGTTCCATTAATCTCTCACACGAGCCAACTAGGATACAAACAAGAAGCAAAAAGGTTCAACGCACGACACACACATACATGATGTGAAAACCAAAGCACACATACTTGATTGCTCAAGATAAGCATTGGAAGCAGAACATATACAAACACATGCAAGGAACAAAACCAAAACATGCATAGGGGCAAGTAACTTTCAATGTAACCAATTAAAGTACAAGTTACCGCAAGGAGGCACATTGGATATAAGATAGAAACTTGATAATCCAATTGACTTGGCTTGAGACAAAAGGAATGATGAAGTCCCCTTAATTCTTCATAATGTAGCCAAGTCTCCAATGCCCTCCAATAACACCTATTGATCAAATTTGAGCTTGGTGGTCCCCAACCAAGTTGGGTCCTAAGAGGTGGTTAGTCACAATAGGCTTGGCTACCCAAATGGTTCTTTTCTTGACACCACTTTGAGTACCAACAAACTTGGCAAACACATTGCCAACCTTATCCTTCCCATGAGAATAGATATCATCAATAATAATTGGGTTGGATAAGTTACCACTAGTGCATGAAGAAGCGACGTGACCTTTCTCACGACATAAGTAGCAACGTCTACTCTTCACTTTCTTGTCACTTGATTTCTCAATAAGAGAAGCATTAACTTGAGTCTTCTTGGGAAGTGGCCTTTCTTCAACTTGAGGTTGAGCATGAGATTGAACTTGTGGCCTCTTCCCTTGTTGCTTGACACTAATGGCCGCCTTCTTCAATGGGCAAGATCTAATATGATTCCCTTCAATTTTGCACTTGAAGCAAATAATCTTGGCCGAATTCTTGACTTGTTCTTGGCCCTTCTTCTTGATTCTCTTGGACTTCTTCTTCTTATTGGAGTTGAATACAAGTCCACCTTTGTCATTGGGGGATTTTTGCACACTCAAGATATTGTTGAGTGTGGATTTCCCTTCATGACTCTTTTCCAAGTCTTTCTTCAAAGAAGTGACTTGGGCCTTGAGCTCTTTGATTTCCTCTACATGGTTAGTCTCAACACAAGTACTAGAGGAAGTATAAGCTTCATCGTTAGAGCAACAAGGCAAGGAAAGCAAATCATCACAAGATGTACCAACATTGTGAGTAGATGAATTACAAGGACTAGCACATGGCAATATACTATTTTGACTAGAAGTAGTGCTAGTATCCACATGAGGCTCACTAGATGTTACCTTAGCAATCATGGCCTCATGAGCTACCTTTAGCACATTATGGGATACTAGAAGATCATCATGAGAGCTTGAGAGCTTTTCATGACTTTCTTCCAATTTCCAGGTTGAGCCCGTAGCTCAACATTCTCCTTCAAAATGGACGCTTCACAAGTAATAGAGTTAGTAGCACAAGCATCATCATTTACAACAATAGGAGAGGACAACCTGGCAAGCTCTTTTAAATAAGAAGCTTCAAGTTGGGCATGAGACTCGGTGAGTTTGATGAGCTCACCCTTGATGACCCTTGAGCCATTTTCGAGGTGCTCAAAATCCTCAAGGAGTCTAGCATGAGAAACTTCAAGCTTAGCATTTTTAGTTTCAAAATCATTGGCAACCATTAGTCCATAGAGATTGTCATCAATTTCCAAAACCAAACATGGGGGCACCGCATGTTCTTTCAACCTTCGGGTCCGTAGTTAGTAGCTATATGGCTTCCTCTCTCTCGCTGAATTCTCAATACAATGGTCTCTTGGAGACCCATATGATGTAACTCTTTTTGCGCTGTGTTTGTTGGGATCGGATGGACTTTCATTTTATGATCAGATCTATCTTTTTGTATCCATGAAAGTTATCTGAGTTTGTTTGATCTCTTATATGCATGATTTCTTATAGCCTCATGTTTCTTATCTGATATTTGGGTTTTGTTTGGCCAACTTGATCTATTTATGTTGCAATGGGAAGAGGTGCTTTGTAGTGGGTTCGATCTTACGGTGCTTGATCCCAGTGACAGAAGGGGAACCGACACGTATATATCGTTGCTACGAAGGATAAAACGATGGGTTCTATCTCTACATAGATAGATCCTGTCTACATCATGTCACCGTTCTTATCGCATTACTCCGTTTCTCCATGAACTTAATACACTAGATGTATGGTGGATAGCAGTCGATGTGTGGAGTAATAGTAGTAGATGCAGGCAAGAGTCGGTCTACTAATCTTGGACATGATTCCTATATAATGATCATTGCTGGATATCGTCATGATTATTTGAAGTTCTATCAATTGCCCAACAGTAATTTGTTTACCCACCGTTTCCTATTTTTCTCGAGAGAAGCCACTATTGAAACCTACGGCCCCCGGGTCTCTTTCTCGTATTAGTTTCCTTTGCGTTCTACTTTTCATTTGCTTTTATTTTCAGATCTATTAAACCAAAAATACAAAAATACCTTGCTGCATTTTATTCTTATTTATTTTATTTGGCGTTCGATCTATCAATCTACTATAATTTTATTCATGTTCGTTTGCCAATTTCTGGCGCCGTTGCCCGAAAGGGATTGACAACCCCTTTAACATGTCGGGTTGCGAGTAGTTGTTATTTGTGTGGAGGGGATGATTACGTTGTGTTGCTTGGTTCTCCTACTGGTTCGGTAACCTTGGTTTCATCACTGAGGGAAATACCTAGCGTCGCTGTGCTGCATCATCCCTTCCTCTTTGGGGAAATACCGACGTAGCTTCAAGCCACATCAGAAGGAATTTCAGGCGCCGTTGCCGGGGAGGATCTTCAACATATACCAGGTTCCTAATCACAAATCTCACCTCCTTGCAATTTACATTATTTTTCATTTGCCTCTCGTTTTCCTCTCCCCCACTTCACAAAAATTTGTCGTGTTATTCGCCTTCTTTTTCGTTCGCCCTTTTTTTGCCAGATCTTTTTTTGAGTGCAATCTTGTTGCGTAGTCATCATGACTCAAGAGAACACCAAGTTGTGTGATTTCTAAAATACCAACAACAATGATTTTATTGGCACTCCGATTGCTCCTCCCGCCACTAGTGCGGAGTCTTGTGATATTAATACTGCTTTGCTGAATCTTGTTATGAAAGATCAATTTTCCGGTACTCCTAATGAGGATGTCGCGTCCCATTTTAATACCTTCGTGGAATTATGCGATATGCAAAAGAAAAAAATGAGGACAATGATGTTGTGAAGATGAAACTATTTCCGTTTTCTTGGCGTGATTCTGCAAAAAATTGGTTTTCTTCTTTGCCTCGCAATAGTATCGATTCTTAGAATAAGTGCAAGGATGCTTTTATCACTAAGTATTTTCCACCCGTGAAAATTATTTCCCTTAGAACCCAGATCATGAATTTCAAGAAAGTTGAACATGAGAATGTTGCACAATCTTGGAAAAGGATGAAAATGATGCTAAGGAATTGCCTAACTCATGGGTTAAATCTTTGGATGATCATACAATTTTTTTATGCGGGATTGAATTTTCTTTCTCGTAATCTTTTAGATTCCGCCGCGGGTGATACTTTTATGGAAATTACTTTGGGTGAAGCCACCAAATTGCTTGATAATATTATGGCAAATTATTCACAATGGCATACCGAAAGGGATCCTACTAGTAAAAAAGTTAATTCGGTTGAAGAAATTTCTTCTTTGAGTGAAAAAGTTGATGCTCTTATGAAATTGGTTGCTAGTAAAAGTGCTCCTATTGATTTTAATGATATGCCTTTGTTTACTTTGATTGAGCAAAATAGTGATGCCATAGATGTGAATTTTATCTCACGAAATAATTTCAATAATAATGCTTATAGAGGTAATTTTAATCCTAGGCCTTTTCCTAGTAATTCCTCTAATAATTATGCTAATTCCTATGGAAATCAATATTATAATAATAATAGGAACACCTCTGATCTTGAGAATAATATTAAAGAATTTATCAACACGCAAAAAGTTTTCAACACTTCCATAGAAGAAAAGTCGAATAAGATTGATTATTTGTCTAGAAGTGTTGATAGAAATTCTCATGATGTGGAAAATCTCAAGATGAATTTTTTTGTGCCTAAGGTTGATGAATCAATTGAAGCTCTTTATATTTCTATGGATAAAAGTAAGAAAAGAACTACTATGCTTAGAGCTAAAAGAGAATTTTTAGAAAAAACGTTTTCTAGTGATTACTTTCGCAAAAGTGATGAAGATCTTAAAATGATTGGTGTTTATTCTATTGATTCCTTGTTTAGTAAAGTTAAGATTGATGAAAAAGGGACTGGAGAAGAGTCAACTTTAGTTAGAAGGCGTCCCGATAATTTGGAGGGTGAAAATCTTGTTGAGAAAATTGATAAAAGTGGGTTTGAAGATGTCAAGACTTTAACTAGTGATGTGCCCACTCTTTTGGATTACAAAGACTTTAATTATGATAGTTGTTCTTTGATTGATTGTATTTCTTTGTTGCAATACATGATAAATTCACCCCATGCTTATGAACAAAATAAAGCTTTTACTAAACATATTGTTGATGCTATGATGAAAACTTTTGAAGAAAAATTGGAATTAGAAGTATCAATGTCTAGAAAATTACATGATGAATGGGAAACTACTATCCAAGTCAAGATTAAAAATTATGAGTGTTTTGCTTTGTGTGACTTGGGTGCTACTGTTTCTACAATTCCGAAATCTTTATGTGATGTGCTTGGTCTGACCAATCTTGAACTCTTTAAATTTGCACTTGGCGGATTCTACTATTAAAAAGCCTATGGGAAGAATTAATGATGTCCTTATTCTTGCAAATAGGAATTATGTGCCCATAGATTTTATTGTTCTTAATATTGATTGCAATCCGTCTTGTCCAATTATTCTTGGTAGACCATTTTAACGCACTATCGGTGTCGTGATTGATATGAAATAGACAACATTAAGTTCCAATTTCCTTTGAGGAAGGGTATGGAATACTTCCCTAGAACAAGAATTAGGCCACCATATGAATCAATCACGAGGGCATCTTATGGATCTCGAAACAAAAATGACAAAACTTAGGTCCTTGCTTTATGCCTAGCTAAGGGCGTAAAACTATAGCGCTTGTTGGGAGGCAACCCAATGAATAAAATTTATTTTTGCTGTTTACTTTCTGTTCTTGAGTTTTTGCACAATTATGCTACTGTTATGTTTGTGTTTTTTGTGTTTTAGTTAGTGTGTGTGCCAAGTAAAGCCTTTAGGATCTTCTTGGGTGATAGTTGTTTGATCTTGCTGAAAAACAGAAACTTTTGTGGTCACGAAGACAATTCTAATATTTTACGAGAGTGTGATAAAAAAATACAGACACATTTGATGTCCACCATGCATCATTTTGGTGTTTCCTGGTGGATTTCTAGCTAAGTTAATATTTCGACAAAGCATCACTGGAAGTGCCTGCAACAAACTGTTGTCTTTTCATCTTTAGTGCTCTCAAATTTGCTTGATGCAAATTCAGCGCTTGTACTTTGCCGACCCGTCAACATATTGTCCTCACAAACTTCCAAACTTCTGTGCGACAAATTATATGACAGATATAAATAGTAACTGAATTCATTTTATTTACTGTAACATATTTGTCTCTACATCACCCATCAACATTCCACAAAATAAAGAGCATAGGAAATACACATATATTTACAAACCAGAGTTCATAAAATACATTCTGCAATATGGCACCAGAACTATTAATATTTACAATCCATAGTTTATGTTGTTGTGTCAAGCCTTTTTTGTTGGTCTGATTCTTTGTGGAGGTGAAATCTTTCATCGACAACATGGTGACGATATAGTGATTCGACGGCATGCACTTCTAGGGGATCATCCCTGGCCCAAGTACGTTCATCGATCAAGGCTTCCCATCTCTTTGGATGGGCGACTCAAAACAATTTCAAAAACCATTATTAATAATGTTTGTGCGGGTGAAAGAGTGACAATATCATTTCTCCAGTCTAATTGCAGCCTCTTTACCGAAGTCTTTGGAGTATTTCTTCGAGCAGAGACTGACACTGTGAAGAAGGTGTTTTCAAGATATTTCATTGTTATTCTTAGTCATAGGAGTTATTTTGTATTTTCTTGGATCTTAGGTTTAAATCAGTGTAACTGTAATTTTTATGAGTATGAATAAAGTTACAGGTATTTCTAAAGAAAACGGACAAACAATTTGCACAAATCTTATAGCAGTTAATCGTGTGGTCGAAGACTTAAATGTAGGTTTTTGTTTTACAGGTCCTGCAAAATTTTTACAGGATAGCTGATTTTACGAATCTGTTCGTGACGGGAAAAACGCCATCGCCCACTAAATTGACGCTTTTTATTCCGAATGGCAAAGGGGTCTGCTAGATATGCTCTTAGAGCCCACGGCCGAGGAGGGCGTCCTCCCGTGCCGGCGGTCGTATTCCTCCGTCTCGTGACGGAGGAGCCTTGTCGGCAGCTGGAGGCCTTGGTTGGTCCACTTCCTGGCCGCGCGCTTCCTCGCGCTGTCCGCACGGACACACTGCTCGCGCTCGGGGTCGTCGCCCCTGCCGGAGCTGTGGCCGGAGCTCTACCGCCCCACATGGCGGCTGGGGCGGAACTGGGCTCACCGGCGGCATGAAATGCGACGGAGGGAGTGGGGAATCGCGGGGAAACGCGGCGGCGGGCGGCGGCGAGGAGATAGGGTTTCGACCTGTCCCGCAAACCCGTAGTTATACGGCTTCGAGGGTAAGTTTTGCGGGCCGTGGTAAAAAAATTACGGGCCGGACGAGTATACGGGTTCTGTTCTAACTAGAAAATGGGTCCGAGCCCGTATACTCATCGAAATTATGCGGGTTGGCGCGTTATACGGGGTCTGCTAGAGATGCTCTTACCCGCTGCCGAATCTCTCGAAGAATGCGACTGCGTCGTGCCCCTGCTCGGCCGGAGAGGCAGAGATCGGCGGCTCCACGGGAACCGCGACATCGGCCCGTCGAGCGCCGCCTCTCTCTCCTCTTGCCACGCCATTCCCAGGCCCCGGTGAGGCCGCCCAGCCTCACGGCTGCCAGGCCAGACGCCAAGATTGATCTAAGAGGAGGCAGCGCAGAGAGAAGAGAGGATGGTCGGAGTGGATGCAGTCCAAGAGGGGAGATGGGACAGGACGCAATTCGTAGAGCATGTATCCGCCACGGGGCTCCGTGGGTCGCCGGTGGGGTTGCAGGTGGTATGGTACAGCTGAAGTGCGAGTGCGGTCGCCCTCCTACAGTGGTGCATGTCTGTTTGGCCATCGACATCGTGCCATCACCTCGTCGGCACTCGGCAGTGTGCCGGAGACGAAGCTTTTCTCAGGAGGAAATGCGGCACGGTGGATCTGTCCGCCCAACCCGTCACGCCCGTGATCTGAAGATGGCCTCGGTAGGCCGGCCGGGCGCTGACGGTACACGAGAAGGTCATTCTGTCCTACTGTCAAACATGCTTCAATGTTTTCCACTAGTTTTATACCAGATAAATATCCATGAAATTCAGCCTTATTTGTCCTATTGGTTACTTGTCCTATTGTTCCAGATCGAGCTAGAATCACAGTAATGGGTTCTTTTTCTTCAAGTACATGGTACCAACCTTTTATGCTCACGAACATTGTTTCCTTGCATTTGTAATAGAAAAATGGGTATAGGGTAGACTAAATAAGCACATAGCCTCTTTTATTCAACAATCTGACGGGGACAATGACGCAGAAACGTGTTACTTCACGTCCTGCATTTTATATTTCTTGATGACATGCAGTGTTGGTGACCCGCTCTTTTCATAAAATAGAGTGACCAATCACCGTAATTGCGGCCTCTCCAATAATCCAATTCATTGTTACTTTCAGTAGCTATTGACCTTCATTAGAGGAGACCTCAAGCTGACAGGGACAACAATGCAGAAGCGTGTTACTCCATGTCCTGCATTATGTATTTCTTGATGACACGCAGTGTTGCTGACCCACCCTTTTCTTAAATAGAGTGATCAACCACCCCAGCCGCGTTCAATAATAGTCCAATCCATTAATACTTCCATAGTTTCATTAGCTCCTGGCCGTCATTAGGGGAGACCTCGAGCCTGCTCCGTCTCAAGGAGAGCCAAACCAGAGCCATGGCAGAATCTGCAGTTTCTGCTGTGGTGGGAAGAATTGGTAATCTGGTCGTCAGGGAGTCATCGCTACTTTGTTCAGTCACCGGTGAAGTGGAGTTCTTGAAGGAGGAGCTAGAGAGGCTGCAGGGCTTTCTGAAAGACGCCGACAAGAAGATGAGGTCTGGCAACGCGAGCATGGCTGTCTGCGTCAGGCAGCTCAGAGATGCATCATATGAAGCCGAGAACATTATTGAAGCTGCAGAGTACGTGAAGATGCGAAGCAGGCTGAAGAAGGGTTTTATGGGTGCCATCTCAAGGTATGCTCGTTTGCCGAGAAAGTTTGTTGCCCTTCATAAGGTTGATGTTCAAATTCCTGGTGTAAGGCGTAAAATCAGTGCAATTGAGAATAGCATGTTTAATTTAAATATTGCCAACCTCAGCATCGATGAGTCAGAGGATATTGAGGATAATGTGCTTATCCCGCAGAATTTTGTAGATGATGTTGTTGTTGGTTTTGAGGATGAGTGCAAAGAAATAGTGGAAAAGCTAGTTGACCAAAAGAATGAAAAACTTAGTGTTGTCTCATTGGTAGCCATGGGTGGAGCAGGAAAGACTACACTCGCTAGAAAAGTGTACAATTCACCTAGAGTTAAAGAATACTTTAATGAATTTGCTTGGGTGACTGTATCCCAAAAGTTCAAGGGCATTGATCTACTAAATGATATTCTGAAACAAATAACGGGGGCCAGTTATGAATTAAGCAAGGCAACTGATCAAATCCAGGAGAATGAGATCGGGAAGAAGATCCATGACTTTCTATTACAAAGAAGATACTTGTTGGTTCTTGATGATGTGTGGGAGGCAGACACTTGGGAGCAAATAAATAGAGCAGCTAAAGTCTTTCCAGATACAAATAATGGCAGTAGAGTACTGTTAACCACACGGAAAAAAGATGTTGCGCATCATATTGAAATGCCAACTTATGTTTGTGATGTAAAGCTCATGGATGAAGAGAAATCTTGGGAGCTTTTTAAAAGCAAAGCTTTACCATCATACAGAACGTACATGATATGTAATCCTGATAAGTTTGAAGAAATAGGGAGAAAACTTGCAAGGAAGTGTGCTGGCCTGCCACTTGCACTTGCAGTTCTTGGGGGGTATCTATCGAAGAATCTAAATGTAGAGGCATGGTCAGATTTACTTTTGGGTTGGACATCCATAGAAGAAGTAGAGGTGGTTGGACACATACTAGCTCGGAGTTATAATGACTTGTCAAATAAGAGGCGCAAGTCATGTTTCCTCTATGTTGCTTCCTTCCCGGAGGATTATCCTATAACTGTGGCAGATCTGATTGAACTTTGGATAGCTGAATGCTTCATTCCACATATAGCAAGGCATACAATGGAAGAAATGGCACAGAGGTATGTTACCGATTTGGCTCAAAGAAACTTGGTGCAATTTGAGTTTGGAGTAGCAGCCAATTGTATGTCAATCCAAACAATAAGGATTCATGATGTTCTACGTGATTGGTGTATAGAAGAAGCAAGAAGAGATGGTTTTCTCCATATCATTGATAAAACTACAGGTCAGGCTGCCTTTTCTCCTCCCTTTTTTGAGATGTTCCTCCCCTCTACATATTTACTAATTTTTTGACAATCTCAATATTTGGCCTTTTGCTTAACCATGTATGCCGCTCAAACAATTGTAGGCCAAGCTGGTGCATCATCTTCTGATACCATGACGTCCTATCGTTCTTGTTTTCATAATTTCTATGATGATCGGATTCTCCAGTCAACACCTAATCTCCGAACATGGATTGGTTTTGGACTTTCAGAAGTGTTCCTTCCGAAGCTAAGGTTCCTGAGAGTTCTTTACATAGAAAATTCAAGCCTCAAGAATTTGATGTTAATTCCTGGGTGCATTCACCTAAGATACCTTAGGTTGAGAAATTGTCACACTGTTACACTTCCTTCTTCTATTGGACAACTCCTTTACTTGCAAACTTTAGATCTGAGGGGCACATCTCTTGGCAGAAGTTTACCAATCACCGCATGGGCTATCCCTACCCTAAGGCACCTTTACCTTGATTCTGGATCTTGTGGAATCATTAAACAAGACCCGATGCCACTCCTAGAGAAGCTTCCATGTCTTGTGGTGTTGCATCTATGGAATTATGGGGGCCCGACTATGCACTGCTCTGCCCAAGGATTCCCTCAGCTGCAAAATCTGGAACTTCATTTCTTTAGTACCGAGTGGACGATAGAGGTGGGGGCAATGCCAAGGCTCTCCAACCTGAACCTTCTGAGTTGCGGGATGCACAAGCTCCCCCAGGATCTGCTGAACCTGCAATGCTTGAAGAAGTTGGAAACTAACCGCTGGCGGCTTAAATTTGACAACACATGGAAAGAACTGAAAAAGAAGGGATGCAAGGTCAGTTAGCTATGCCCCTCCCCACTCGCCTTCTATTCTTTGGTGTTTTAGTTTGAGTCCTTTTTGCTTTCAGAAAGCAAGGTGTTTTGTATTTACAACGACAAAAGAGCTTCTGTTTAGAGTAAATTGGAGTTTCCCTCTGTCCCTGCCATGTTTGTTTGGAAAACAGATAATACCCCGCACGTTGCTGCGGGAATTTGTAGTTATGTATTGAAGGACGATTTATGAGCGAGAAATAGTAAAACCTATGAAAGGAAATATAAAATATGGTTATTGAACCTTTGAATGATACTAAAAGTAAGATAAATTAATATATTGCATAGTATCTCCAAATTTGCATAAATTACAATGCATCACCAACATGAAGACACGTAACATATATTTCAATGCGATTTAATAATTCGAGATAATATAATTTTGTTGTTTATTAAAGTGATATTAAAGTGCATCAGAGCAAGAAACAAATAAATTTCATATTGACTAGCAAGCCTTACAATCTTAATGCGGCAGGAATTAGCTTGCATTCTCCACCTTGATCCACTTACTAAGCAAAAAATAACCAGGGTATACAAAATGTGATGGTTCCGGAGTACACGTATATATAGTCCATTTTACTACATCTTATTTAATCTACCAGCAAGCATAGACCAATTAAACTGAAGGACAATGAGAATAGGCCATACCTGAGCCTCTCGGAGAGGAAAAAGAACTTTTAGGCTAGGATTGTTATAGCACTAAAAGAACAATCCAGTAGTGATACAGGACAAAGCTTCGTTCTAAAAGAGGCTTATCTACCACACACAAATCTGAGCGTCAAATCAATATTCAAAAAATAAAAAAAACATATCTGAGGAGATTGAGACCAAGGGGCTATTCGGCAGTCAACTGCTCCCTGAAATTCAAGGATCTGCAGAGCACCTGTTCCCCCGCTCCGTACTTTTTACCTTCAGCTCCGCCAACTCCAGGAGCGAGAGCGTGGAGTCGGAGGGATGCCGAACAGGCCTCAAGGAGAGCACTCACCTCTGGCGCGGATGACGTTGGACCAGGATTGCGGTGGTGGCACGTGCTGTCGTCCGGTCGACGGCCAGGCTCCGAGCCGGCAGCAGTGCGGGTGTCCCGCTGCGATGACCCGTGAAGGCTTGGACGGTGGCGCTGCAGTATGGAGAGAGAGAGAGAGAGGGGGGGGAAGATGAGAAGAATTGATGGAGATCGGAAGTGCTGTTTTGCTCCCCCTAGAGATTGATTTTTGAAGGAATCGGTGGAAATTTTATTGGTTCAGGGAGATGAATCGGTCGAGCGGAAAGGTGCCATAGCACCCGGGTGTCTAGGCACCCTTTTATTTGGTGCGTCCGGTCATTTAAAGATTCGTGCTGAAGCCTAGAGAGCAGTAGCCCACTTGCACTGTGATGTTAATTAAGCATGTGATTTTCAGACTAGAACGGGGTTGTACCTAGGCTGCAGGAGACAGACCTACTCTGGCTGCATGTCACGGACAGCAGCGAGGCATGCTAGGAGCTCAGGCCATGCTATACTGTTTATGTTTTTGTGTGCATGTGATGTAAGTACTGGTGAAAGGACAAGACATGAGGCATGCGGGAGTATCATGGTGTCCCTTAGTGGGTCCAACAAACGCTGCCTTAGGGCTCTCACATCAGCTTCGGTTTTTATATCAAATTTCTACCTCCTCTCCTTCCTTCGTCACAGTTAGCAAAATTCGTCCGTAGCGTATCACTGTTCATATGAGGTATAGATTCCCTATTTACTAGTCTCCACCCGCGATAAAAATATACAGACATGGAGAAAGGTCAGAGAGAGAGCAGGTTATGAGGGAGAATCTCGTGTGTCTTGCATCCAAAAGCTACGAGAGAGTGTGCTGCATTGATTTGTGTGTCTGAGTCAAACAGAAAAGTCTGTATTGCGTGCATGTAGTCATGTGTGATAGGACGTAGCGGTCAGGCCCTTTTTCCTGCATTGATGAACAGTGAGTATGCTGCCCACCATCACACGCTTAGTGAAGCACCGGATGTGCTAATGAATTCCATTTCTACAGAGCGGGGCGTAGATCTCTATGCGCAAGATTCTGGACCAGCGGTAGTGATAAGAGGGTGCCTAGGCACCCGGGTTCTAAAAATCCAGTCTCAGATTAAATTGGTTCAGGGAGATGAATCGCGGTGGCCGCGTCTGGTGCCTCCGCTGCGAGGAGTACCCGGAGCCGAGGAACAGGATGGGAAAGTGGCTCTGGCCACCGGCGAGGGAGGCCGGCAGCGGGAGGAGGATCCAGAGTAGAAAAATTGCGAGGGAGCTTCTCTGGGTCTGACCAGGGGCGTGGGCCGTGTGGAATGATTGGGAACAAATTTTTGTTTTCTTTCAGGGAAAAGATTTGGTCAGACCTGAGGTGGTGGGAACGCATGATTTCGTAGTCAAAGCTCACAGGGCCAAATGCTCTATTTGAGTGCGCACGAACACATACAATCAAGGTTCGAAGAACTTCTACTTCACCCCTTGAGGATTCTATGATGCTCACTCAATGGTGTTGTGGCGATTGCAAGCAATCAATAAACGAGGAAGCCAAATTAGGGATCCAGAAGGCTGCATCAGAAGGAAGAGTAGGTGTTGCTATGCCGTTGGGTGGGACTGAGACAGAGAGAGGGGAGCAGATGTGACATGGCTGGATGCTGACGTGTGTACGCTGCATGTTGAGTAAATCAAATGGGGGTGAACTTTTTTAGTACTCCCACCACCGTAAACTAATATAAGAGATAGTGATCTAAACATTTTTATATTAGTTTACAGAGGGAGATAGGATAACAGTTGCAAGTTCTATCGTTTGAGCTCACATCTCAATTGTGTTCTAACTGGCTCAAGGCCGGCGACGCGAAGACGGTCTTTTTTCAGGCGAAGCTAAACTCTAGGCGCAGGAAGACTTTCATCCATTGCATACATGCCGCTGGCACTCAGGCAACAAATCACAACGATAAGGCCGCGATCATAAACGACCACTTCTTCTCGTTGCTGGGTCAGAAGAAAAGCAGAGCCCGATCGATCAATTGGGAGGCGATCGGGCTGCTAGTCCTGCCATCGGGGGAGGGGGCCTCGACAACCCGTTCACTGAAGAGGTGGTTTGGGCGGCCATCTATGCATCGTCGGCGAAGAAGGCGCCAGGACCACACGGATTCAACGGAACATTCTTCAGAGCATCATGCCAAACCATCATGGCTGATGTGATGGCCGTGTTCGGCAATTTCTACCAGGTGGCCAGGTGCGATTTTGCTGCGCTCAATCACACCCTCATCATATTACTGCCAAAGAAAAATGGGGCAGTACAGATGAATGACTTCCGGCCCATCAATCTCATTCACTCGATGGCAAAATTGATTGCTAAGGTCCTCTCAATTAGGCTCGCCGGCGTGCTTGATCAAATCACATCTCCAGCTCAAAGTGCTTTTCAGAAGCGCAAAGGGATCCATGACAGTTTCACATATGTTCAGAACTCCGTCAGAAGTTTTCAGAGGAGGAAAGTGCAGACACTTTTGCTGAAACTGGACATTGCAAGGGCCTTCGACTTCGTCTCCTGGGAGTACATCATAGAGCTAATGCAGCAGATGGACTTCCCAGCCCGTTAGAGGGACTGGGTTGCTCTGTTGCTTGCATCTTCATCCTCTTCGTGCATGCTCAACGGAGACCCAGGACAGTGCATCTCTCATCAGGGGCCGAGACAGGGCGATTCCCTATCCCCCTTACTCTTCATCCCAGCGATCGATCCACTCCATAGGCTCTTGGAAGCAGCCATGCATGCAGGCACCCTTGCGCCACTGCCGACAAGAGCTGCACGCCTCCGGGTCACGCTCTACGCTGACGACGCAGTAATCTTCGTGAAACCAACGCGCAAGAAATAGACCCGCAGAAATCCTTGATAGTGGCCATACGCTGCGAGGGCATTGATGTTGGCCGTGTCGTGCAAAACTTCGGCGGAAATCTAGTTTTGTTCCCTACTAGATACTTAGGGCTGCCCGTCTGCATCACTAGAGTTAGGCTCGTCCATCTGCAGTACATCCTCAACCACATCGGCGCAAGGCTGGCGGGCTAGAAGGGGCGGCTGATGTCGATCGCTAGGCACCGTGTTCTGGTACGTTGCATGCTCACCGCGTTGCCGGCGTTCGCGTTGCCAGTGCTGTGCGCCCCCAAGAAATTCTAGAAGGAGGTTGACAAGGCACGACGACAATTCTTGTGGGCGCAGAACGAGAAAATCACTGGAGTGAAATGCAAGGTCAATTGGCGGCCCATCACCACACCAATCGACCGCGGCGGCTTGGGCATCCCAGACATGGAACGCTTCGCGCGTGCTCTGCGGCTGCACTGGCTCTGATTTTTTTGGAAAAGGAGGATGTACCCCCGGCCTCTGCATCTGGACGATGCATGCAGCCATATTATTAATTATTCACAAAGACCATAGAAGGTGATACATCAATAAGCCTGAAGCCATCATTTTGGCAACGCTGTTACTACTCCTATCCCCTTGATGAAGGTGTGCCGAATGTCCGGGCCTAATACCAAACAGACATCGCACCAAAGCCTAACATCTAAAGCCGGATGTCCCATCCAAGCCACTACCTGGATTGGGTCACACACCGGTCCGATACACTTCCAGTGAGGGCAGCACGCTGCAAGGGCCGTCACCACCATCTTCCATCGGTCCATCCTCATAGCAGAACTGATGCACCGAGACCTTGCCAGGCCTCTCTACCGTCAACACCACCATGACGCCAGACAACTTCCTCCTCCTGCGCGAGTCCATCTCCGCGCATCGGACACCGAGTCTCCACTGCACCAATGCCACCGAGACCCACCGTCGACGCTACGGTTGATGCCACACCGCTCCACCTACATGCCATTTCACGTCGACTCTGAACTACCAGCACTCCAGCACCCCGAGCAGTCCCCTGCCGACGCCTTAAGGAAGGAACACGACACCAAAGTGCCACCGTCGCCCAAACAAAGGAACGGAGGCGCCGAGGGCGTCGACTTTGGTGCGGCTGCCACGCCGGCCTGGAGTTTCCCCTGGATCCATGCCCACCCGACAGATCCGTCCAGGCAGTACTTGTGTCGACCACAGTCGCTAAGTACCGTAGCCAGCACGAACCGGAGTAGATCGAGTCGGAGACGATGCCTCCCATGGAACTCCGGTCGGCCATCGAGGAGCCGCCGCGTGCCGCCGCCTCCACGTCGCCCACGCAGCCGTGGAAGGCCCCCCGTCTGCACCCGCGGGTGCCGCCCGCCAGGCAGGCCGGACCGCTTGCCACCGATCGAGGTCGCCGCCCTGAGATCCGATCTGCCAACCGCCGCCGCACCAAGAGAGGCAGATCCCCACGCCTGCTTCCCCGCACCGCACGTGCTCCAGCGCGCCGTACACACTCGTCGCGCTGCCCCAACGCAAGCTCTCCACGGCGACCACGCGCCCCCAGGGCGGACGCCCCGCAACGCCCGAGGACCGTGAGAGGGAGAACCGGAGTGCCCCGCCGCTGCCGATGCTGCGCGGGCTTTGCCCGGCGGTGCCTGCTGGCGGAGGCGAGGAAAGGGAAATCTGGCGAGGAGGGAGCTCGCCCGGCGGCTAGGGTTCCGCCCGGCGCTGACTCTGGATGGCGTCTGGAAACACCCGGAAAGGCCGTGGGTGGGCACTAGCAGACTAGCTCTCTTTGTGATGTCAAGGACAATGTTCTCTTTGCCGCTGCAACCACGGTGACCATCGGCAACGGCAAGAAGGCCCTCTTTTGGAGTTGCACGTGGCTCGGTAACTAGTCACTGCACCAAAGCTTCCCGACTCTGTTCAAGCACTTCATCAGGAAGAACCACACGGTGGCGGGGGCGCTAAAGGATGACAGATGGATCCTTGGCCTGAGGCACGACAACACGGAGGCGATCATCCCTCAAGCTATCTCCCTCCTGCACCGCATTCTCGAGGCCAACGCTGTGCTTAATGACACCACCGAAGATGAAATCTCCTGGAGGGTGGCCGGTCAGTACACGGTGAGGGCAGCCTACAACATACAATTTGAAGCACAACCCAGGGGCGAGCTGCAGCATCTGGTATGGAGGATCTAGGCATCGGGGAAAATCAAGTTCTACCTATGGCTACTCCATCACGACCGTCTCTGGTGCAACAACCGGCTACAGAGGCGTGGCTGGGAGAATAGCTATTTCTGCCAGCTCTGCAATAGAAGCTTGTAGTCCTCGGTGCATCTTCTGTGGAAATGCTCAGTTTCCAAGGTGATCTGGTCAAAGGCAGCCACCTGGAACGGCTGCAGCGCGTTATCGCCGGAGACCTGGGCACGCAGCAAGACCACAACGGAGGTAGTCACGGCCATCATCGCTGCTTCACCCCCGTGCGTGAAGAAAGGAATCAAGACCATGGTGGCTCTGTTGGCATGGCACACCTGGCAAGAGCGAAACTGCTGCACTTTCCGAGGGAAGACACGCAAAAGACGTGATCGAGGCTTGCTGTAGAGAAATGGAGCAATGGAGATTAGCCGGGGCTAATGGCATAGCGACCCCTTTAGGGGAGATCACATGAGAATTACTTCATAGGCCAATCTAGGGGGCGAGCCTGCGTGCTATGCCACCCTTCTGTTTTCTACACAAGCATTCTGATCACTTGATCAAAAGTTTGTAATTTGTCTTCTGCTAAATCAATGAAAAGCTACGGTAACTAGATCTTTCAAAAAAAATGTGTTCTAATTAGAAGTCAATTTTCTTTCGTGCCTTCTGCAGATGTGCGTTTTGGTGGATGCCTCTTAGAGATACTCATGGAGCCAGGTGAGTTGCTCGACGCAAAGCATAAGAGTACATGTTTTAATAAGACTTCTAACTGCTGCATTTTTTTCTCCTCTCTAAAAGGCATATACTCCATATAGATGCCCTCAAGACCCCGGGGCGATGCGTACGAGGGTGAAATGACATGTGAAGGGAGTCGAGGACACATAAGGGAAAAAGAAGGGATCAACAAACTGGGCTATGCCTTTTACTCCACGTAATTTGTGTCACTGATATTGTATCCGATTCATGTAATCTGTGTGTGTAGTACTGTGTACAGAGATGAACATGTGTGCTACGATGGTAATTTGTGTATGTACTCAATTTGGTAGTCACAAGGCTTATGGTTTTGCAGCTTGAGATTTGCGTAAACCAATAAATCAAACGGTTCTATATATATTGAGATTTGTGTAAATTTATGATTTTTATGCAGTGTAATGCTATCTACTGATCCGATTTTGACCTGTGTAGTAACCGTTTGTTCCAACTAGATGAATTTCTCCTTTCTTTTGCATCTTGTTCTGTGTCACAACAGCAGAGATGTATATTTGCATCTCTAGGTGTTGCATTTTACATCTTCGAAAGCCGGAGATGTTTTTTTTTGTATATACATCATTTATTGGAGGTGAGTTTTTGGGCCTCGAATATGTATAAGTTAGTTCTTTTTGAAATCTATATCATCTATTGGAGATGCTCTAAACACCTTTTGTTTAGCGGAAACTGAAGTATAACATCTGTAAGTGCTGCGCAGTGGACAATTTATTCCTACATGCTGGTGCTCACTATTGTTTGGGCTGTTAATGACACATTTCAGTTTTCAACATTCACAGTCCACTGAGTAGGGTAGGTCACAGCGGAACTTGAGCACCTCGTAATCGACAAGCATTAGCTCAATATTTGGAATGTTGACATGAGAGCTATCAAATTCATTGATAAGAAAAAGCATTACAAGAACACCTTCAAGGAGGAAAGCACCACGAAAAGGCAAGCAAAAAAGAAAATAAAGAAAAACGACTAGTCGGCACCACCACAAACCCAAGCACCACCAACAAGCTGTCCACACCATCGGAGAAACCATCATCGGGTCTCGAAGGTGACGCCTCGAAGCAGGAAGTGATGTCGAGGACAACACCATCACCCGATCCGTCATAGCCAAATCTTATGTTTTCACTTAGAGACCACAAGCCATGGGGCACGAGCTCCATGTCGGTACCTCCAAGGAGGAAGACGACATACGTAGACGCCGTTCTGGCTTCAATATATGATTTTCATCCGAAGCCGAGTCTTCAACCAACCATCCTGGATCCGAGGCCTCCTAGCACCATCGGGAGAGATACCTATGGGGAAACGTAGTAGAAAACAAAATAATCATCCTACGATCACCCAGGAACAATAGGAAGATGCATATAAGGTTTGGATCAACGATCGTTACCGACTCCGTAGTGCAGCGAAAGTAGACGAGTCAGTGCAAATCGTAATTGGCGTCCCTCGTATCATAGTTGAACGATCCCTCGAAAAAAAGACCGAAAGCATGACCTCTCTACTTGGTTGACGCCACGAATGCCATCAGCAAGCCCTCCGCCACTACTAGGGAAAAGCCTAGCAGTAGCGCGGGTACCCGCGCTACTGATAAGGCGCTACAGCTAACGTTTAGCAGTAGCGCGTGTTGACATGCGCTACTGCTATACCTACTTAGCAGTAGTGCTTCCCATACCAGTAGTGTTTTCCTGTCAAGCGCTAAAGAGCGCTACTACTATATTTTCTCATATCTTTTTTGCTGCATATTTGCGATGTTTTTGTATAGGTTTTGTACAGTATTCTAATCATATCATAAACATGCAATATGCTCATCATATCATACACATAATAGTCTCATCATATCATCCAACACAAATCATGTCGTCACATCATAATCACGATATATCTATACAAGTTACATGACATGTCTCATCATACATAATGTAGTACTTCTTGAGGCATTGGTTCGTATCCCTCTCTCGCACTAGCGTGAACCTAAACTAACTATCGGCTATCGCTCTGAAACCGGACACCGATACACCTGGGCCTGACACTCCGGCCACTCGTCGTATACTCTTGGCGTAGCACTTCTTCTTCATCGATGATCTATGCACCTGCATCGTCACATGAGTCGATGATATGCAACATATATAGTTAAGCAACAGAAAGAGAGAGACTTGGCAAAAATAGAAGCAACATATCATAAGCATAAATAACAAATTTCATCGTACCCAAAATGCCCTAACTAGAGTAATCTTCGCTAGCTGAGGAGGACGGTTCAATTACATCACAAATAAAGTTTCGTCGTGCATAACTCAAAGTTCCGTCATTCAGAAAGTATGGACTAAACGGACACATTGTCATATATCGACAATCACTCCAACATGTCGTGCCATCCATCCAAGTCAGGGAGATAATCCCCGAGCTTAGTGAAAGGCTTCAGGTCGAGACGCTGAGCAGCTACGCGTGTTCGGACGTCTTCCCGCGAGATTTGCCCCTCCTCGTAGAACATCCCTGTTTTTTCGAGGACCTCCTTCATGATGATTTTGGCAAGTTCGCGCTGGATGTGATTGAATTCAGCTCGAAGTCGATGATCTGGGATATCTCCTACGTTCTTTCCCCATTGCAGAATATGGGCATCGCCGGATGTAGGTGACATGCGAAGGTTCTGTTGATCCCATCTATACTCCATCATTTGGTGTATGACATAGAATCCATCACTAAGAGTATCACTCGGTTGTTGGATGCAGCAGAAGTCGGTGTTATGGCCGAAGGCGGGCTGCCGTTCCTTGTCTTCTTGGTCTTGATCTCTCCACCCCGTATGCCATAGAAAAAGATGGCACTATCGAGAATAGACTTGATGTGGGTGTAATCCTTTTTCTTCATGTTCTTCGACGAGTCCAAGTAAAGAGCGTGGGAGAATAGGGGTAAAGGATATGATGAGGACGGCACGCCCGTGGCTGCCGAAAATAAGTACACCTCAAATTAATTAGCCTCCACCATGCAATTGAATGATTGAAATCGAAGGAAGGATATCCGCGCGGATGACTTACATGGGATGATAAGGCACGAGAATCGTCTCCTTGTCCTTATTGGCAACCATGAAATCGACGATGTAGTCCCTTGCGTATTCACGGTGCTCTGCGCAGACTGCAAGAAGCCCTCGTACATGAAGTAGGGGTCAGCGACACAGATATAAGGTATCTGCTCAATCCCGATGATGTAGTTCATGTACAAGGCAAAAAGGTGGAGAAACATAAAATCCAGCTTTTTCAAGTGAAACATGTCGAAGATGTAATCGAATCGAAGGAAGAACTTCTCCGCGGGGAATGTGTGGACATACAACCTTTGCCGCGGCACGTTAACCACGTAGAGTGGGTATCCTGAATTTTCCGAGGCGATTAGGCTTTTCTCTCTCCGCAGCACATCATCATGAAGTCTCCATAGATCACCGTGTATGGCCTCTACCGCTGCCTTAGGTAGGATTGGTTCACCGGGGATATGGTATTTCGCCGCACCGGAGATAGGTATACGGTCTTGAACCCGAGGCTGCGGAGGCGGCTGGATCATAGCAACAGCTTTATTGTTGCCTTTTCTCGCTCTCTTCCTATGCTTCTTTGGTACTGGAAGGTCGTCTATAATACGTTCAGCCTCCGGAGGCGGCAATTCAGGCACCGACTCATGACGCTCAAACCCTGAGTACTCATACTGCTGAGCCATCAATCCTCCGTCATCATAGGCGCCAGCATTGAGATAATGTAGAGTGTCATCGTCATCCTCATCCTCATCTATGGCATTGATATCATGCATTGCTTCTTCGACGGCAGCAACGTCATCAGCGACTAATGGAGCCTCTTCCTCACCCCGTCCACTATCACCCGGCACGATAGGAGACACTAATTGGGTAGGTGGGGTGTTGATGTTCATACCTTGCTGAGGCTGCGTGGTCGTGGGTGTGCTCCCGGCCGCCTCCAGACGAAGCAGACTCTTTGGCCACAACAAGACCCACCTCTTGCAATCGCCAAGCCACCGCGGGGTCTCATCGTCATCTCCCCCTAGTTGTACCGGAGGAGCCAAATCTCGTGGCCCGGTTTGACACTGGCCACGGAAACCTTGAAGACATCAGGGGGAATCGGCTAGCTGTGGAACAATTGTTCCTTTGGCCCAGGAGCGCCCTGGTGGGTTGTGCCCACCTCGGGTGCCCCGCGGACCGCCTCTTTGCTCTATAAATACCCCAATATTCCAAAAATACTATGGGAGTCGACGAAAATCAATTCCAGCCGCCGTAGAATCCAGAACCACCAGATCCAATCTAGACACCATCACTGAGGGGTTCACCACTTCCATTGGTGCCTCTCCGATGATACATGAGTAGTTCTTTGTAGACCTTTGAAAGATCGAGGATGTCACCTAGAGGGGGGGGGGTGAATCGGTGCTTTAAAATAATTACGGTTTAGGCTCGAACAAATGCGGAATAAACCTAACGGTTAATTTGTCAAGCACAAAACCTACAACAACTAGGCTCACCTATGTGCACCAACAACTTATGCTAAGCAAGATAAACAACAAAGTCATAGCAAGACATATGACAAGAAACAACTAGGCCCATCGAAGCAACTAATGCTAAGGAGGAAAATGAGAGGAAGAACAAGAAGAGAACACAAAGAACTCCAAGATCTAGATCCAAAGGGTTCCCCTCATATAGAGGAGAAAGTGATTGGTGGAGCCAGCGGTACTACCGGTGGCCGCAGTGGTACTGCCGCTTGGCCCAGCGGTACTAGGGGCGGTGGTAGCCGCGGTACTACTGCACACGAGCGGTACTACCGCTCCTACTGCTGCTACTACTGCCGCTGAACCCGACATGAGAAAACCACGTCTTGAGTCGAGGCGGTACCAGCGTGGAACCGGAGCTGTACTACTGCTTATGGCCATGGGCGGTACTACCGCTATGGGACATCGGTACTACGGCTTGTGGCGATACACGGTACTGCCGCTCCGGTCCAGCGGTACTACCGCTGGCGCCAACCTTATGCCATTCCCACGAAAACAAGTACACTCCAAGGAAAACCAGAACTGCCATAACTTCTGCACATGAGCTCCGAATTGAGCAAACTCAAGCTTGTTGGATAGAGGAAGACGAGTAGCATCAAAACAGCGACACTCCATCAGAGAAGAACTGGCATAACCTCCAACATCGAAAACATCATAGAAGATGCATGTGAACTCCGTTTTCGATGAACTCGAGCTTGTCATGAAAATGACCATAAGCTCCAAATCTCACAAGGAGAAGAACCAAACAAGAACCAAAAAAGATGATACAAGGATGCAATGGTTTGAGCTCTCTACGAACGATACAATCAAGCTACTCATCGATAGCCCCCCTTGATAGTGCGGCAATCGATCCTATAACCCGGTCTCCCACAACTACCATGAGACCGGTAAAATAGAAAACCTATCAAGGGCAAACCTTTGCCTTGCGCATAGTCCACTTGAGCTGGATGACGATCTTGACTCCCTCAAGCTGGACCACCTTTCTTGATTGCGTTGGCTCGGTGAAGACTAGTGGATGCTCCCCCATACTCCACTATGGGTGAGCCACTCTTCGGCACATCTTCACAAGTCCATTGTCACCACAATGGACGGCAAGCTTCAAGCACTTGATCTCTTCATGATGCTCCGCTTGAACTTGCACACCGCAAACTTGATGACGACCACCACTTGATGTCATCCTCCATGGGTTGTATAATATCTTCCTCTTGACGCCAGCCCATGGAAACATACCTAACCCCACAAAGAACTCTCACGTAGACCATGGGTTAGTACACAAAGTGCAATGGACAATGCTTACCATACCATGGGATCACTTGATCCCTCGGTACATCTTGTGCGCTTTGTGTGTTGAATCTTTCCAACTCTCTTCATTTGGATGATGTCTTGAAGGTAGACATGAATGATCACACAATCTTCTTCTTCAAGACATGCCTGCAATAAGCTCAACACTCACAAGACCGATCTTTGGATAATTCCTTAATAGCACCTTGGTCAACTCATAAACTCCTTGAAACCAACACATGGACTTCAAGAAAAGCCTATGGACAAATCCTTCAAATATAACTCAATGCAACCATTAGTCCATAGAGATTGTCATCAATTACCAAAACCAAACATGGGGGCACCGCATGTTCTTTCAATCTCCCCCATTTTGGTAATTGATGACAATCACTTTCAAGTGAGTTTATATAAGGAATTATGCATCACCATGCAATGCAACAACCAATAATGCATGCGTATGAGATGCAAATGCTTAGGAACAAAACCAAAGCAAGGAGAAAACTCTGAAGACTTCTCCACAAAACTCTCTGAAACTTCTCCCCCATTGGCATCGATTGCCAAAATGGGCGAAAAGCAAGGAGACCAATATAAAAGGTGTTCCTCCAAACGTTGTGTATTTCTCCACAAGAGAGTGGAATGCAATACACATATCCAACGGTAAATACTTGAGGAATACAAACTATATTGAGGCCCAAAGATTGCAAAAGAATGACATTCCACAAAGACATAACAAAGAGAGAAACAAGCAATCAAGCTATCAAAAGATACCAATTGAAGCAAGCTATCAAAAGATACCAATTGAACCAACTAGACCAATGATCCTACGAGCCACAAGAATAAAAGATATTATGATAGAACCTCACGACAAATGCAAGAGAGCAAAGAATTGTTCTAAAGACACTAGTGAAGCTCCCCATGATTTGTGCACTCCTTCGAATATTTGCATTAGGATACCAAGTGTACAAAATAGGATCATAGCTCCCCCAAAATCAATATAAACTCACAAAAAGTGTACGTGAGCATATAGGAAACAAAGCCTAGCACTTGCAACAAACACATGGTTGAGCAACATGAAAAGAGGCAACTTAAGAATGGGCTCAACCAAAAAGATGTGTGTGAGTCAAGGCAATGCACTTGAGAAGACTAATGTACGGATGAGCATCAAGCATCAATAAAGTCTTGAAAGAAAGAGGCACATGGTGCAAGGCCTATCATTCCCACGCACAACTAGCAAATGGGTTCACAAGCTTACTAATAAGCAAATGGAGAACCTATGCTTGTGACAACCCGTGGTGAAGATAGACGATGAGAGGCTCATCAAGAAGAGGGATACCAATTAAGATGGCAAAAGCCTCGTAAAGATAAGACAGAGGAAAAAAATCTTCACCACACAAGAGTGCATCAAGATGCAACGATAGAGGACACACACTCAAGGCAAATGCTTTCACGGAGCCAGCAAAGAAATAACATAAGAAGACAAGGTGGACGTGAAAGAAAGATATCAACTAGAGATGTAATTTCTCTCAAGTGTATAAGGTTCTAGGTAGACGAAATCATGATGATATATATCTACAAAGAAGGATGTACACCTGAAATAGTTACAACACGAAGGAACAAGATATGCACAAGGAAGTCATAAATATACCAATAAGATATTTGCTTGAAAGCATAGCACTTGGCTAGATATGGTCTTATTGTATATAAATGAAGTCCAATCACACATCCATCAAAGACATCACAACTAGCAACAAGAGATCATCGTTGGGATGCTTTGAGAAAGGAAACAAGTATCACAAGATATGAAATGAATATCATGTCAAGATGCAACCTACACAAGGTTGAATGCAAGAGAGGAAAGCATGAATAGATACTTGTTACCGAGATATCATTGGAAGGATGTAGTAGATACCAATTAAAGGTAGCTGGTAGATCATTGATCATCCTAGCTTGACTCCAATAAGCACATGGTGACACCACCTTCCTTGTGAGTGTGCCGAGCGACCAATGCATCTCCAATTGTTCCTAGAACAACAACACAAACAAAATGGTACCCAAACTCATTGGGACCAAGAGTTAGAGAACCAACAATACATAGGACAAACTCCACATAAATATGTGCATATAGATATGTAAATGAAATCCATGCACATCTCGTCCAATTTGAGACTTGGTGGAGTTTCCCCTATATATTGGGTCAAAGAAAGAAAGCATGCCAAGGAAACTACATGAAGTTAATATGCATGCTTAGGACTTTCAAGAATCGAGACCAAACGACAAAGAAATACCAAGCGAAGAAAATATACCAAATGAATAAAACATCTCTTGGAGGATATCAATTGAAATATACATCAAGGAATGAGATATCTAGTGATACATGCAAAAAGAAAGATGTCAAACTCCCAAAAGAGAGGATGGTTCCAAACAAACCAAGCCCTCTACAAAGTTTCATGATGGCACAAAGTACCAAAAAGAAACGGCTTGCCTTCCACAAACACACACTTGATAAGGTCACAAGATGAGTATTTCATAGAAAATAGGATAGCTCCCCCAAGACTAGTGCATTAGAGAGAATTTGCATTTGAATACATAATGCACAAGGTGGGATCACAACTTTCTCTATATCTAGAAAACACTAGACAAGGTCAATAAATTAACAAGATCCACAAGTGGTATGGAAAACAATGGGAGTTGACACAGACCTAGGCAAGAGATAAGGCAAATAAGAGCAAAGGCCAATGTAAAGATGATCAATAATTTCTACCACACATAAGTGAGTACCAATTGTCATAAGACAAGAAGTATTTGGAAATAATTCCCGTTGGTAGATAGCAAGGATATCCAACATCATCTTCACACCAAACACAAGCAAATTGCAACTTGTAGAGCTAACATGCCACCTAGGAATAATATAATTAATAATATCAACTCTAAGTGACAATATCTCAAATGTACACATTTTCTAGGCTTGTAATATGCACATAGCATATTACTCCCCCATAATGTGATACCAAAGAAAACTTAACAAGAGGCAATAAGAGGATCCAACGAGAGATAGTCAATGGGCTTTTAGAATTTGAATTTCTCATGAGAGATATACCACCTAGCAACTAGATAATCTTGTAATATCAATACTAGATGGTATTCCTCATGTATACACATTTATAGGATTGTGAGGTGCACAAAGCACATCACTCCCCCAAAATGGGATGTTCCATTAATCTCTCACACGAGCCAACTAGGATACAAACAAGAAGCAAAAAGGTTCAACGCACGACACACACATACATGATGTGAAAACCAAAACACACATACTTGATTGCTCAAGATAAGCATTGGAAGCAGAACATATACAAACACATGCAAGGAACAAAACCAAAACATGCATAGGGGCAAGTAACTTTCAATGTAACCAATTAAAGTACAAGTTACCGCAAGGAGGCACATTGGATATAAGATAGAAACTTGATAATCCAATTGACATGGCTTGAGACAATAGGAATGATGAAGTCCCCTTAATTCTTCATAATGTAGCCAAGTCTCCAATGCCCTCCAACAACACCTATTGATCAAATTTGAGCTTGGTGGTCCCCAACCAAGTTGGTCCTAAGAGGTTAGTCACAATAGGCTTGGCTACCCAAATGGTTCTTTTCTTGACACCACTTTGAGTACCAACAAACTTGGCAAACACATTGCCAACCTTATCCTTCCCATGAGAATAGATATCATCAATAATAATTGGGTTGGATAAGTTACCACTAGTGCATGAAGAAGCGACGTGACCTTTCTCACGACATAAGTAGCAACGTCTACTCTTCACTTTCTTGTCACTTGATTTCTCAATAAGAGAAGCATTAACTTGAGTCTTCTTGGGAAGTGGCCTTTCTTCAACTTGAGGTTGAGCATGAGATTGAACTTGTGGCCTCTTCCCTTGTTGCTTGACACTAATGGCCGCCTTCTTCAATGGGCAAGATCTAACATGATTCCCTTCAATTTTGCACTTGAAGCAAATAATCTTGGCCGAATTCTTGACTTGTTCTTGGCCCTTCTTCTTGATTCTCTTGGACTTCTTCTTCTTATTGGAGTTGAATACAAGTCCACCTTTGTCATTGGGGGATTTTTGCACACTCAAGATATTGTTGAGTGTGGATTTCCCTTCATGACTCTTTTCCAAGTCTTTCTTCAAAGAAGTGACTTGGGCCTTGAGCTCTTTGATTTCCTCTACATGGTTAGTCTCAACACAAGTACTAGAGGAAGTATAAGCTTCATCGTTAGAGCAACAAGGCAAGGAAAGCAAATCATCACAAGATGTACCAACATTGTGAGTAGATGAATTACAAGGACTAGCACATGGCAATATACTATTTTGACTAGAAGTAGTGCTAGTATCCACATGAGGCTCACTAGATGTTACCTTAGCAATCATGGCCTCATGAGCTATCTTTAGCACATTATGGGATA
The DNA here is from genome assembly GCF_018294505.1 of Triticum aestivum. Classification (NCBI taxonomy): domain Eukaryota; kingdom Viridiplantae; phylum Streptophyta; class Magnoliopsida; order Poales; family Poaceae; genus Triticum; species Triticum aestivum. The sequence goes on from NC_057799.1 coordinate 605,066,390, forward strand.
CTAGAAGATCATCATGAGAGCTTGAGAGCTTTTCATGACTTTCTTCCAATTTCCAGGTTGAGCCCGTAGCTCAACATTCTCCTTCAAAATGGACGCTTCACAAGTAATAGAGTTAGTAGCACAAGCATCATCATTTACAACAATAGGAGAGGACAACCTGGCAAGCTCTTTTAAATAAGAAGCTTCAAGTTGGGCATGAGACTCGGTGAGTTTGATGAGCTCACCCTTGATGACCCTTGAGCCATTTTCGAGGTGCTCAAAATCCTCAAGGAGTCTAGCATGAGAAACTTCAAGCTTAGCATTTTTAGTTTCAAAATCATTGGCAACCATTAGTCCATAGAGATTGTCGTCAATTTCCAAAACCAAACATGGGGGCACCGCATGTTCTTTCAACCTTCGGGTCCGTAGTTAGTAGCTATATGGCTTCCTCTCTCTCGCTGAATTCTCAATACAATGGTCTCTTGGAGACCCATATGATGTAACTCTTTTTGCGCTGTGTTTGTTGGGATCGGATGGACTTTCATTTTATGATCAGATCTATCTTTTTGTATCCATGAAAGTTATCTGAGTTTGTTTGATCTCTTATATGCATGATTTCTTATAGCCTCGTGTTTCTTATCTGATATTTGGGTTTTGTTTGGCCAACTTGATCTATTGATGTTGCAATGGGAAGAGGTGCTTTGTAGTGGGTTCGATCTTACGGTGCTTGATCCCAGTGACAGAAGGGGAACCGACATGTATATATCGTTGCTACGAAGGATAAAACGATGGGTTCTATCTCTACATAGATAGATCCTGTCTACATCATGTCACCGTTCTTATCGCATTACTCCGTTTCTCCATGAACTTAATACACTAGATGTATGGTGGATAGCAGTCGATGTGTGGAGTAATAGTAGTAGATGCAGGCAAGAGTCGGTCTACTAATCTTGGACATGATTCCTATATAATGATCATTGCTGGATATCGTCATGATTATTTGAAGTTCTATCAATTGCCCAACAGTAATTTGTTTACCCACCGTTTCCTATTTTTCTCGAGAGAAGCCACTATTGAAACCTACGGCCCCCGGGTCTCTTTCTCGTATTATTTTCCTTTGCGTTCTACTTTTCATTTGCTTTTATTTTCAGATCTATTAAACCACTGCATTTTATTCTTATTTATTTTATTTGGCGTTCGATCTATCAATCTACTATAATTTTATTCACGTTCGTTTGCCAATTTCTGGCGCCGTTGCCCGAAAGGGATTGACAACCCCTTTAACATGTCGGGTTGCGAGTAGTTGTTATTTGTGTGGAGGGGATGATTACGTTGTGTTGCTTGGTTCTCCTACTGGTTCGGTAACCTTGGTTTCATCACTGAGGGAAATACCTAGCGTCGCTGTGCTGCATCATCCCTTCCTCTTTGGGGAAATACCGACGTAGCTTCAAGCCACATCAGAAGGAATTTCAGGCGCCGTTGCCGGGGAGGATCTTCAACATATACCAGGTTCCTAATCACAAATCTCACCTCCTTGCAATTTACATTATTTTTCATTTGCCTCTCGTTTTCCTCTCCCCCACTTCACAAAAATTTGTCGTGTTATTCGCCTTCTTTTCCGTTCGCCCTTTTTTTGCCAGATCTTTTTTTGAGTGCAATCTTGTTGCGTAGTCATCATGACTCAAGAGAACACCAAGTTGTGTGATTTCTAAAATACCAACAACAATGATTTTATTGGCACTCCGATTGCTCCTCCCGCCACTAGTGCGGAGTCTTGTGATATTAATACTGCTTTGCTGAATCTTGTTATGAAAGATCAATTTTCCGGTACTCCTAATGAGGATGTCGCGTCCCATCTTAATACCTTCGTGGAATTATGCGATATGCAAAAGAAAAAAATGAGGACAATGATGTTGTGAAGATGAAACTATTTCCGTTTTCTTGGCGTGATTCTGCAAAAAATTGGTTTTCTTCTTTGCCTCGCAATAGTATCGATTCTTAGAATAAGTGCAAGGATGCTTTTATCACTAAGTATTTTCCACCCGTGAAAATTATTTTCCTTAGAACACAGATCATGAATTTCAAGCAAGTTGAACATGAGAATGTTGCACAATCTTGGAAAAGGATGAAAATGATGCTAAGGAACTGCCTAACTCATGGGTTAAATCTTTGGATGATCATACAAATTTTTTATGCGGGATTGAATTTTCTTTCTCGTAATCTTTTAGATTCCGCCGCGGGTGATACTTTTATGGAAATTACTTTGGGTGAAGCCACCAAACTGCTTGATAATATTATGGCAAATTATTCACAATGGCATACCGAAAGGGATCCTACTAGTAAAAAAGTTAATTCGGTTGAAGAAATTTCTTCTTTGAGTGAAAAAGTTGATGCTCTTATGAAATTGGTTGCTAGTAAAAGTGCTCCTATTGATTTTAATGATATGCCTTTGTTTACTTTGATTGAGCAAAATAGTGATGCCATAGATGTGAATTTTATCTCGCGAAATAATTTCAATAATAATGCTTATAGAGGTAATTTTAATCCTAGGCCTTTTCCTAGTAATTCCTCTAATAATTATGCTAATTCCTATGGAAATCAATATTATAATAATAATAGGAACACCTCTGATCTTGAGAATAATATTAAAGAATTTATCAACACGCAAAAAGTTTTCAACACTTCCATAGAAGAAAAGTCGAATAAGATTGATTATTTGTCTAGAAGTGTTGATAGAAATTCTCATGATGTGGAAAATCTCAAGATGAATTTTTTTGTGCCTAAGGTTGATGAATCAATTGAAGCTCTTTATATTTCTATGGATAAAAGTAAGAAAAGAACTACTATGCTTAGAGCTAAAAGAGAATTTTTAGAAAAAACGTTTTCTAGTGATTACTTTCGCAAAAGTGATGAAGATCTTAAAATGATTGGTGTTTATTCTATTGATTCCTTGTTTAGTAAAGTTAAGATTGATGAAAAAGGGACTGGAGAAGAGTCAACTTTAGTTAGAAGGCGTCCCGATAATTTGGAGGGTGAAAATCTTGTTGAGAAAATTGATAAAAGTGGGTTTGAAGATGTCAAGACTTTAACTAGTGATGTGCCCACTCTTTTGGATTACAAAGACTTTAATTATGATAGTTGTTCTTTGATTGATTGTATTTCTTTGTTGCAATACATGATAAATTCACCCCATGCTTATGAACAAAATAAAGCTTTTACTAAACATATTGTTGATGCTATGATGAAAACTTTTGAAGAAAAATTGGAATTAGAAGTATCAATGTCTAGAAAATTACATGATGAATGGGAAACTACTATCCAAGTCAAGATTAAAAATTATGAGTGTTTTGCTTTGTGTGACTTGGGTGCTACTGTTTCTACAATTCCGAAATCTTTATGTGATGTGCTTGGTCTTACCAATCTTGAACTCTTTAAATTTGCACTTGGCGGATTCTACTATTAAAAAGCCTATGGGAAGAATTAATGATGTCCTTATTCTTGCAAATAGGAATTATGTGCCCATAGATTTTATTGTTCTTAATATTGATTGCAATCCGTCTTGTCCAATTATTCTTGGTAGACCATTTTAACGCACTATCGGTGTCGTGATTGATATGAAATAGACAACATTAAGTTCCAATTTCCTTTGAGGAAGGGTATGGAACACTTCCCTAGAACAAGAATTAGGCCACCATATGAATCAATCACGAGGGCATCTTATGGATCTCGAAACAAAAATGACAAAACTTAGGTCCTTGCTTTATGCCTAGCTAAGGGCGTAAAACTATAGCGCTTGTTGGGAGGCAACCCAATGAATAAAATTTATTTTTGCTGTTTGCTTTCTGTTCTTGAGTTTTTGCACAATTATGCTACTGTTATGTTTGTGTTTTTTGTGTTTTAGTTACTGTGTGTGCCAAGTAAAGCCTTTAGGATCTTCTTGGGTGATAGTTGTTTGATCTTGCTGAAAAACAGAAACTTTTGTGGTCACGAAGACAATTCTAATATTTTACCAGAGTGTGATAAAAAAATACAGACACATTTGATGTCCACCATGCATCATTTTGGTGTTTCCTGGTGGATTTCTAGCTAAGTTAATATTTCGACAAAGCATCACTGGAAGTGCCTGCAACAAACTGTTGTCTTTTCATCTTTAGTGCTCTCAAATTTGCTTGATGCAAATTCAGTGCTTGTACTTTGCCGACCCGTCAACATATTGTCCTCACAAACTTCCAAACTTCTGTGCGACAAATTATATGACAGATATAAATAGTAACTGAATTCATTTTATTTACTGTAACATATTTGTCTCTACATCACCCATCAACATTCCACAAAATAAAGAGCATAGGAAATACACATATATTTACAATCCAGAGTTCATAAAATACATTCTGCAATATGGCACCAGAACTATTAATATTTACAATCCATAGTTTATGTTGTTGTGTCAAGCCTTTTTTGTTGGTCTGATTCTTTGTGGAGGTGAAATCTTTCATCGACAACATGGTGACGATATAGTGATTCGACGGCATGCACTTCTAGGGGATCATCCCTGGCCCAAGTACGTTCATCGATCAAGGCTTCCCATCTCTTTGGATGGGCGACTCAAAACGCTTTCAAAAACCATTATTAATAATGTTTGTGCGGGTGAAAGAGTGACAATATCGTTTCTCCAGTCTAATTGCAGCCTCTTTACCGAAGTCTTTGGAGTATTTCTTCGAGCAGAGACTGACACTGTGAAGAAGGTGTTTTCAAGAGATTTCATTGTAATTCTTAGTCATAGGAGTTATTTTGTATTTTCTTAGATCTTAGGTTTAAATCAGTGTAACTGTAATTTTTATGAGTATGAATAAAGTTACAGGTATTTCTAAAGAAAACGGACAAACAATTTGCACAAATCTTATAGCAATTAATCGTGTGGTCGAAGACTTAAATGTAGGTTTTTGTTTTACAGGTCCTGCAAAAAATTTACAGGATAGCTGATTTTACGAATCTGTTCGTGACGGGAAAAACGCCATCGCCCACTAAATTGACGCTTTTTATTCCGAATGGCAAAGGGGTCTGCTAGATATGCTCTTAGAGCCCACGGCCGAGGAGGGCGTCCTCCCGTGCCGGCGGTCGTATTCCTCCGTCTCGTGATGGAGGAGCCTTGTCGGCAGCTGGAGGCCTTGGTTGGTCCACTTCCTGGCCGCGCGCTTCCTCGCGCTGTCCGCACGGACACACTGCTCGCGCTCGGGGTCGTCGCCCCTGCCGGAGCTGTGGCCGGAGCTCTACCGACCCACATGGCGGCTGGGGCGGAACTGGGCTCACCGGCGGCATGAAATGCGACGGAGGGAGTGGGGAATCGCGGTGAAACGCGGCGGCGGGCGGCGGCGAGGAGATAGGGTTTCGACCTGTCCCGCAAACCCGTAGTTATACGGCTTCGAGGGTAAGTTTTGCGGGCCGTGGTAAAAAAATTACGGGCCGGACGAGTATACGGGTTCTGTTCTAACTAGAAAATGGGTCCGAGCCCGTATACTCATCGAAATTATGCGGGTTGGCGCGTTATACGGGGTCTGCTAGAGATGCTCTTACCCGCTGCCGAATCTCTCGAAGAATGCGACTGCGTCGTGCCCATGCTCGGCCGGAGAGGCAGAGATCGGCGGCTCCACGGGAACCGCGACATCGGCCCGTCGAGCGCCGCCTCTCTCTCCTCTTGCCACGCCATTCCCAGGCCCCGGTGAGGCCGCCCAGCCTCACGGCTGCCAGGCCAGACGCCAAGATTGATCTAAGAGGAGGCAGCGCAGAGAGAAGAGAGGATGGTCGGAGTGGATGCAGTCCAAGAGGGGAGATGGGACAGGACGCAATTCGTAGAGCATGTATCCGCCACGGGGCTCCGTGGGTCGCCGGTGGGGTTGCAGGTGGTATGGTACAGCTGAAGTGCGAGTGCGGTCGCCCTCCTACAGTGGTGCATGTCTGTTTGGCCATCGACATCGTGCCATCACCTCGTCGGCACTCGGCAGTGTGCCGGAGACGAAGCTTTTCTCAGGAGGAAATGCGGCACGGTGGATCTGTCCGCCCAACCCGTCACGCCCGTGATCTGAAGATGGCCTCGGTAGGCCGGCCGGGCGCTGACGGTACACGAGAAGGTCATTCTGTCCTACTGTCAAACATGCTTCAACGTTTTCCACTAGTTTTATACCAGATAAATATCCATGAAATTCAGGCTTATTTGTCCTATTGGTTACTTGTCCTATTGTTCCAGATCGAGCTAGAATCACAGTAATGGGTTCTTTTCTTCAAGTACATGGTACCAACCTTTTATGCTCACGAACATTGTTTCCTTGCATTTGTAATAGAAAAATGGGTATAGGGTAGACTAAATAAGCACATAGCCTCTTTTATTCAACAATCTGACGGGGACAATGACGCAGAAACGTGTTACTTCACGTCCTGCATTTTATATTTCTTGATGACATGCAGTGTTGGTGACCCGCTCTTTTCATAAAATAGAGTGACCAATCACCGTAATTGCGGCCTCTCCAATAATCCAATTCATTGTTACTTTCAGTAGCTATTGACCTTCATTAGAGGAGACCTCAAGCTGACAGGGACAACAATGCAGAAGCGTGTTACTCCATGTCCTGCATTATGTATTTCTTGATGACACGCAGTGTTGCTGACCCACCCTTTTCTTAAATAGAGTGATCAACCACCCCAGCCGCGTTCAATAATAGTCCAATCCATTAATACTTCCATAGTTTCATTAGCTCCTGGCCGTCATTAGGGGAGACCTCGAGCCTGCTCCGTCTCAAGGAGAGCCAAACCAGAGCCATGGCAGAATCTGCAGTTTCTGCTGTGGTGGGAAGAATTGGTAATCTGGTCGTCAGGGAGTCATCGCTACTTTGTTCAGTCACCGGTGAAGTGGAGTTCTTGAAGGAGGAGCTAGAGAGGCTGCAGGGCTTTCTGAAAGACGCCGACAAGAAGATGAGGTCTGGCAACGCGAGCATGGCTGTCTGCGTCAGGCAGCTCAGAGATGCATCATATGAAGCCGAGAACATTATTGAAGCTGCAGAGTACGTGAAGATGCGAAGCAGGCTGAAGAAGGGTTTTATGGGTGCCATCTCAAGGTATGCTCGTTTGCCGAGAAAGTTTGTTGCCCTTCATAAGGTTGATGTTCAAATTCCTGGTGTAAGGCGTAAAATCAGTGCAATTGAGAATAGCATGTTTAATTTAAATATTGCCAACCTCAGCATCGATGAGTCAGAGGATATTGAGGATAATGTGCTTATCCCGCAGAATTTTGTAGATGATGTTGTTGTTGGTTTTGAGGATGAGTGCAAAGAAATAGTGGAAAAGCTAGTTGACCAAAAGAATGAAAAACTTAGTGTTGTCTCATTGGTAGCCATGGGTGGAGCAGGAAAGACTACACTCGCTAGAAAAGTGTACAATTCACCTAGAGTTAAAGAATACTTTAATGAATTTGCTTGGGTGACTGTATCCCAAAAGTTCAAGGGCATTGATCTACTAAATGATATTCTGAAACAAATAACGGGGGCCAGTTATGAATTAAGCAAGGCAACTGATCAAATCCAGGAGAATGAGATCGGGAAGAAGATCCATGACTTTCTATTACAAAGAAGATACTTGTTGGTTCTTGATGATGTGTGGGAGGCAGACACTTGGGAGCAAATAAATAGAGCAGCTAAAGTCTTTCCAGATACAAATAATGGCAGTAGAGTACTGTTAACCACACGGAAAAAAGATGTTGCGCATCATATTGAAATGCCAACTTATGTTTGTGATGTAAAACTCATGGATGAAGAGAAATCTTGGGAGCTTTTTAAAAGCAAAGCTTTACCATCATACAGAACGTACATGATATGTAATCCTGATAAGTTTGAAGAAATAGGGAGAAAACTTGCAAGGAAGTGTGCTGGCCTGCCACTTGCACTTGCAGTTCTTGGGGGGTATCTATCGAAGAATCTAAATGTAGAGGCATGGTCAGATTTACTTTTGGGTTGGACATCCATAGAAGAAGTAGAGGTGGTTGGACACATACTAGCTCGGAGTTATAATGACTTGTCAAATAAGAGGCGCAAGTCATGTTTCCTCTATGTTGCTTCCTTCCCGGAGGATTATCCTATAACTGTGGCAGATCTGATTGAACTTTGGATAGCTGAATGCTTCATTCCACATATAGGAAGGCATACAATGGAAGAAATGGCACAGAGGTATGTTACCGATTTGGCTCAAAGAAACTTGGTGCAATTTGAGTTTGGAGTAGCAGCCAATTGTATGTCAATCCAAACAATAAGGATTCATGATGTTCTACGTGATTGGTGTATAGAAGAAGCAAGAAGAGATGGTTTTCTCCATATCATTGATAAAACTACAGGTCAGGCTGCCTTTTCTCCTCCCTTTTTTGAGATGTTCCTCCCCTCTACATATTTACTAATTTTTTGACAATCTCAATATTTGGCCTTTTGCTTAACCATGTATGCCGCTCAAACAATTGTAGGCCAAGCTGGTGCATCATCTTCTGATACCATGACGTCCTATCGTTCTTGTTTTCATAATTTCCATGATGATCGGATTCTCCAGTCAACACCTAATCTCCGAACATGGATTGGTTTTGGACTTTCAGAAGTGTTCCTTCCGAAGCTAAGGTTCCTGAGAGTTCTTTACATAGAAAATTCAAGCCTCAAGAATTTGATGTTAATTCCTGGGTGCATTCACCTAAGATACCTTAGGTTGAGAAATTGTCACACTGTTACACTTCCTTCTTCTATTGGACAACTCCTTTCCTTGCAAACTGTAGATCTGAGGGGCACATCTCTTGGCAGAAGTTAGCTATGCCCCTCCCCACTCGCCTTCTATTCTTTGGTGTTTTAGTTTGAGTCCTTTTTGCTTTCAGAAAGCAAGGTGTTTTGTATTTACAACGACAAAAGAGCTTCTGTTTAGAGTAAATTGGAGTTTCCCTCTGTCCCTGCCATGTTTGTTTGGAAAACAGATAATACCCCGCACGTTGCTGCGGGAATTTGTAGTTATGTATTGAAGGACGATTTATCAGCGAGAAATAGTAAAATCTATGAAAGGAAATATAAAATATGGTTATTGAACCTTTGAATGATACTAAAAGTAAGATAAATTAATATATTGCATAGTATCTCCAAATTTGCATAAATTACAATGCATCACCAACATGAAGACACGTAACATATATTTCAATGCGATTTAATAATTCGAGATAATATAATTTTGTTGTTTATTAAAGTGATATTAAAGTGCATCAGAGCAAGAAACAAATAAATTTCATATTGACTAGCAAGCCTTACAATCTTAATGCGGCAGGAATTAGCTTGCATTCTCCACCTTGATCCACTTACTAAGCAAAAAATAACCAGGGTATACAAAATGTGATGGTTCCGGAGTACACGTATATATAGTCCATTTTACTACATCTTATTTAATCTACCAGCAAGCATAGACCAATTAAACTGAAGGACAATGAGAATAGGCCATACCTGAGCCTCTCGGAGAGGAAAAAGAACTTTTAGGCTAGGATTGTTATAGCACTAAAAGAACAATCTAGTAGTGATACAGGACAAAGCTTCGTTCTAAAAGAGGCTTATCTACCACACACAAATCTGAGCGTCAAATCAATATTCAAAAAATAAAAAAAACATATCTGAGGAGATTGAGACCAAGGGGCTATTCGGCAGTCAACTGCTCCCTGAAATTCAAGGATCTGCAGAGCACCTGTTCCCCCGCTCCGTACTTTTTACCTTCAGCTCCGCCAACTCCAGGAGCGAGAGCGTGGAGTCGGAGGGATGCCGAACAGGCCTCAAGGAGAGCACTCACCTCTGGCGCGGATGACGTTGGACCAGGATTGCGGTGGTGGCACGTGCTGTCGTCCGGTCGACGGCCAGGCTCCGAGCCGGCAGCAGTGCGGGTGTCCCGCTGCGATGACCCGTGAAGGCTTGGACGGTGGCGCTGCAGTATGGAGAGAGAGAGGGGGAAGATGAGAAGAATTGATGGAGATCGGAAGTGCTGTTTTGCTCCCCCTAGAGATTGATTTTTGAAGGAATCGGTGGAAATTTTATTGGTTTAGGGAGATGAATCGGTCGAGCGGAAAGGTGCCATAGCACCCGGGTGTCTAGGCACCCTTTATTTGGTGCGTCCGGTCATTTAAAGATTCGTGCTGAAGCCTAGAGAGCAGTAGCCCACTTGCACTGTGATGTTAATTAAGCATGTGATTTTCAGACTAGAACGGGGTTGTACCTAGGCTGCAGGAGACAGACCTACTCTGGCTGCATGTCACGGACAGCAGCGAGGCATGCTAGGAGCTCAGGCCATGCTATACTGTTTATGTTTTTGTGTGCATGTGATGTAAGTACTGGTGAAAGGACAAGACATGAGGCATGCGGGAGTATCATGGTGTCCCTTAGTGGGTCCAACAAACGCTGCCTTAGGGCTCTCACATCAGCTTCGGTTTTTATATCAAATTTCTACCTCCTCTCCTTCCTTCGTCACAGTTAGCAAAATTCGTCCGTAGCGTATCACTGTTCATATGAGGTATAGATTCCCTATTTACTAGTCTCCACCCGCCAGGACCACACGGATTCAACGGAACATTCTTCAGAGCATCATGCCAAATCATCATGGCTGATGTGATGGCCGTGTTCGGCAATTTCTACCAGGTGGCCAGGTGCGATTTTGATGCGCTCAATCACACCCTCATCATATTACTGCCAAAGAAAAATGGGGCAGTACAGATGAATGACTTCCGGCCCATCAATCTCATTCACTCGATGGCAAAATTGATTGCTAAGGTCCTCTCAATTAGGCTCGCCGGCGTGCTTGATCAAATCACATCTCCAGCTCAAAGTGCTTTTCAGAAGCGCAAAGGGATCCATGACAGTTTCACATATGTTCAGAACTCCGTCAGAAGTTTTCAGAGGAGGAAAGTGCCGACACTTTTGCTGAAACTGGATATTGCAAGGGCCTTCGACTTCGTCTCCTGGGAGTACATCATAGAGCTAATGCAGCAGATGGACTTCCCCGCCCGTTAGAGGGACTGGGTTGCTCTGTTGCTTGCATCTTCATCCTCTTCGTGCATGCTCAACAGAAACCCAGGACAGTGCATCTCTCATTAGGGGCCGAGACAGGGCGATTCCGGGTCACGCTCTACGCCGACAGGAGCTGCACGCCTCCGGGTCACGCTCTACGCTGACGACGCAGTAATCTTCGTGAAACCAACGCGCAAGAAATAGACCCGCAGAAATCCTTAATAGTGGCCATACGCTGCGAGGGCATTGATCTTGGTCGTGTCGTGCAAAACTTCGGCGGAAATCTAGTTTTGTTCCATACTAGATACTTAGGGCTGCCCATCTGCATCACTAGAGTTAGGCTCGTCCATCTGCAGTACATCCTCGACCACATCGGCGCGAGGCTGGCGGGCTAGAAGGGGCGGCTGATGTCGATCGCTAGGCACCGTGTTCTGGTACGTTGCATGCTCGCCGTGTTGCCGGCGTTCGCGTTGCCAGTGCTGTGCGCCCCCAAGAAATTCTAGAAGGAGGTTGACAAGGCACGACGACAATTCTTGTGGGCGCAGAACGAGAAAATCACTGGAGTGAACTGCAAGGTCAATTGGCGGCTCATCACCACACCAATCGACCGCGGCGGCTTGGGCATCCCAGACATGGAACGCTTTGCGCGTGCTCTGCGGCTGCACTGGCTCTGATTTTTTTTGGAAAAGGAGGATGTACCCCTGGCCTCTGCATCTGGACGATGCATGCAGCCATATTATTAATTATTCACAAAGACCATAGAAGGTGATACATCAATAAGCCTGAAGCCATCATTTTGGCAACGCTGTTACTACTCCTATCCCCTTGATGAAGGTGTGCCGAATGTCCGGGCCTAATACCAAACAGACATCGCACCAAAGCCTAACATCTAAAGCCGGATGTCCCATCCAAGCCACTACCTGGATTGGGTCACACACCGGTCCGGCACACTTCCAGTGAGCACAGCATGCTGCAAGGGCCGTCACCACCATCTTCGATCGGTCCATCCTCAGAGCAGAACTGATGCACCGAGACCTTGCCAGGCCTCTCTGCCGTCAACGCCACCAGGACGCCAGGCAACTTCCTCCTCCCGCGCGAGTCCATCTCCGCGCATCGGACACTGAGTCTGCACTGCACCAATGCCACCGAGACCCACCGTCGACGCTATGGTTGATGCCACACCGCTCCACCTACATGCCATTTCATGTCGACTCTGAACTACCAGCACTCCAGCACCCTGAGCAGTCCCCTGCCGACGCCTTCAGGAAGGAACACGACCCCAAAGTGCCACCGTCGCCCAAACAGAGGAACAGAGGCGCCGAGGGCGTCGACTTTGGTGCGGCCGCCACGCCGGCCTGGAGTTTCCCCTGGATCCATGCCCACCCGACAGATCCGTCCAGGCAGTACTTGTGTTGACCACAGTCGCTAAGTACCGTAGCCAGCACGAACCGGAGTAGATCGAGTCGGAGATGATGCCTCCCATGCAACTCCGGTCGGCCATCGAGGAGCCGCCGCAGTGCCGCCGCCTCCACGTCGCCCACGTAGCCGTGGAAGGCCCCCCGTCTGCACCCGCGGGTGCCGCCCGCCAGGCAGGCTGCACCGCGTGCCACCGATCAAGGTCGCCGCCCCGAGATCCGATCTGCCAACCGCCGCCGCGCCATGAGAGGCAGATCCGCACGCCTGCTTCCCCGCACCGCACGTGCTCCAGCGCGCCGTACACGCTCGTTGCGCTGCCCCAACGCAAGCTTGCCACGGCGACCACGCGCCCCCAGGGCGGACGCCCCGCAACGCCCGAGGACCGTGAGAGGGAGAACCGGAGTGCCCCGCCGCTGCCAATGCTGCGTGGGCTTTGCCCGGCGGCACCTGCTGGCGGAGGCGAGGAAAGGGAAATCTGGCGAGGAGGGAGCTCGCCTGGCGGCTAGGGTTCCGCTCGGCGCTGGCTCTGGCTGGCGTCTGGAAATACCCGGAAAGGCCGTGGGTGGGCACTAGCAGACTAGCTCTCTTTGCGATGACAAGGACAGTGTTCTCTTTGCCGCTGCAACCACGGTGACCATCGGCAACGGCAAGAAGGCCCTCTTTTGGAGTTGCACGTGGCTCGGTAACTAGCCACTGCACCAAAGCTTCCCGACTCTGTTCAAGCACTTCATCAGGAAGAACCACACGGTGGCGGGGGCGCTAAAGGATGACAGATGGATCCTTGGCCTGAGGCACGGCAACACGGAGGCGATCATCCCTCAAGCTATCTCCCTCCTGCACCGCATTCTCGAGGCCAACGTTGTGCTTAATGACACCACCGAAGATGAAATCTCCTGGAGGGTGGCCGGTCAGTACACGGTGAGGGCAGCCTGCAACATACAATTTGAAGCACAACCCAGGGGCGAGCTGCAACATGTGGTATGGAGGATCTGGGCATCGGGGAAAATCAAGTTCTACCTATGGCTACTCCATCACGACCGTCTCTAGTGCAACAACCGGCTGCAGAGGCGTGGCTGGGAGAACAACTATTTCTGCCAGCTCTGCAATAGAAGCTTGGAGTCCTCGGTGCATCTTCTGTGGAAATGCCCAGTTTCCAAGGTGATCTGGTCAAAGGTAGCCTCCTGGAACAGCTACAACGCGTTATCGCCGGAGACCTGGGCACGCAGCAAGACCACAACGGAGGCAGTCATGGCCATCATCGCTGCTTCACCCCCGTGCGTGAAGAAAGGAATCAAGACCATGGTGGCTCTGTTGGCATGGCACACCTGGCAAGAGCGAAACTGCTGCACTTTCCGAGGGAAGACACGCAAAAGACGTGATCGAGGCTTGCTGTAGAGACATGGAGCAATGCAGATTAGCCGGGGCTAACGGCATAGCGACCCCTTTAGGGGAGATCACATGAGAATTACTTCATAGGCCAATCTAGGGGGCGAGCCTGCGTGCTACGCCACCCTTCTGTTTTCTACACAAGCATTTTGATCACTTGATCAAAAGTTTGTAATTTGTCTTTTGCTAAATCAATGAAAAGCTACGGTAACTGGATATTTCAAAAAAAATGTGTTCTAATTAGAAGTCAATTTTCTTTCGTGCCTTCTGCAGATGTGCGTTTTGGTGGATGCCTCTTAGAGATACTCATGGAGCCAGGTGAGTTGCTCGACGCAAAGCATAAGAGTACATGTTTTAATAAGACTTCTAACTGCTGCATTTTTTTCTCCTCTCTAAAAGGCATATACTCCATATAGATGCCCTCAGGACCCCGGGGCGATGCGTACGAGGGTGAAATGACATGTGAAGGAAGTCGAGGACACATAAGGGAAAAAGAAGGGATCAAGAAACTGGGCTAGGCCTTTTACTCCACGTAATTTGTGTCACTGATATTCTATCCGATTCATGTAATCTGTGTGTGTAGTACCATGTGCAGAGATGAACATGTGTGCTACGATGGTAATTTGTGTATGTACTCAATTTGGTTGTCACGAGGCTTATGGTTTTCAGCTTGAGATTTGCGTAAACCAATAAATCAAACGGTTCTATATATATTGAGATTTGTGTAAATTTATGATTTTTATGCAGTGTAATGCTATCTACTGATCCGATTTTGACCTGTGTAGTAACCGTTTGTTCCAACTAGATGAATTTCTCCTTTCTTTTGCGTCTTGTTCTGTGTCACAAGGCGGACCTCAAGGCTGCACTATGGTACTGTCATCAAAATGAAAAAAGCTGCATTGTGCAATTGTGTCTGTAGCCATGTAAGAGCATCTCCAATAGATGATGCAAATTTGGAGATGTAAAAGTAGAAGATGTTAAATTTACATTTCTAAAAAGTGTTTTTACATCTTTAAAAATGAGCCAACTCTAATAGATGGTATATTGGAGATGTAAAAGTGGAACTCTAATAGACGCAAAATGAAGATGTAAAGAACCGGTGTCCGGCCGCGCAACTACTGTACAACCACTACATCCGCATTTCAACATTGAAATAGAAATTTGCATCAAATTTCTACCATCACAAGTTCGTCATCATTCATAGTTTAAAATCCTACAACCAAACGCATTGCCTCAAACAAAGTTCATGGTTCAACAAATTAAAATGCACATAAACATCAAACATGTCACTCCATTTTCGTCCTCTGCGTTGTCACTAGTGACATTGTGGACGGTGGTATGATCATCATCGTCAATGGATTCTTTGTCGACATTTTGGCCGGCGGCAGCCAATCGCCCGCCACAGCCGTGCCCGGCTTAAAAAGTTTGGCCAGCCGAGGTTGGTTAGCCGCCAGGTTGCGGCCCGCGCCGCCGGCCGCTTCGCGCCTCCACCGCGTGGCTTGGCGGCCTGCTGCTTGTTCGCAGGCGGCTCTGGCGTGACGGCGACCGGCCGACGATGGGGCAAATTCGGGGCGGGCGGCATGGCGGTGACGACATGGAGGCGGAGGCCCGAATTGGTGACCATGGTCGCGCCGATGGGCAGCTGCGGCGAGGGTGGGTCACACCAGCGGCCAGTGGTGCTCGAAGAATGTGGCGGGGTCATCGGCGTCGGCAAGGCAGCGGCGGGCGGCGGGCGGGAGGTGGACGGGCAATGGGCGGGCGGGCAGAAGCCGAATGAAGGCATTGGGCAGTTGGCGCGCGTACATCTCCTGTAGGTGGAGATGTATATTTGCATCTCTAGGTGTGTATTTTACATCTTCAGAAGGCGGAGATGTTTTTTTTGTATATAACATCATTTATTGGAGGTGAGTTTTTGGGCCTCGAAGATGTATAAGTTAGTTCTTTTGAAATCTATATCATCTATTGGAGATGCTCTAAACGCCTTTTGTTTAGGGGAAACTGAAGGTATAACATCTGTAAGTGCTGCGCAGCGGACAATTTATTCTTACATGCTGGTGCTCACTATTGTTTGGGCTGTTAATGACACATTTCAGTTTTCAACATTCACAGTCCACTGAGTAGGGTAGGTCACAGCGGAACTTGAGCACCTCGTAATCGACAAGCATAGCTCAATATTTGGAATGTTGACATGAGAGCTATCAAATTCATTGATCAGAAAAAGCATTACAATAACACCTACAAGGAGGAAAGCACCACGAAAAGACAAGAGCAAAAAGAAATAAAGAAAAACGACCAGTCGGCACCACCACAAACCCAAGCACCCACCAACAAGCTGTCCCACACCATCGGAAAAACCATCATCGGGTCTCGAAGGTGACGCCTCGAAGAAGGAAGTGATGTTTGAGGACAGCACCATCACCCGATCCGTCATAGCCAAATCTTATGTTTTCACTTAGAGACCACAAGCCATGGGGCACGAGCTCCACGTCGGTACCTCCAAGGAGGAAGACGACATACGTAGACGCCGTTCTGGCTTCAATGTATGATTTTCATCCGAAGCCGAGTCTTCAACCAACCATCCTGGATCCGAGGCCTCCTAGCACCATCCGGGAGAGATACCTATGGGGAAACGTAGTAAAAAACAAAATAATCATCCTACGATCACCCAAGAACAATAGGAAGATGCATATAAGGTTTGGATCAACGATCGTTACCGACTCCGTAGTGCAGCGAAAGTAGACGAGTCAGTGCAGATCGTAATTGGCATCCCTCGTATCGTAGTTGAACGATCCCTCAACAAAAGACCGAAAGCATGACCTCTCTACTTGGTTGACGCCACGAACGCCACCAGCAAGCCCTCCGCCACTACTAGGGAAAAGCCTAGCAGTAGCGCGGGTACCCGCGCTACTGATAAGGCGCTACAGCTAATGTTTAGCAGTAGCGCATGTTGACATGCGCTACTGCTATACCTACTTAGCAGTAGCGCTTCCCATACTAGCACTACTGCTAAGTGCTTTAGCAGTAGCGTTTTCCTGTCAAGCGCTAAAGAGCGCTACTACTATATTTTCTCATATCTTTTTTTGCTGCATATTTGCGATGTTTTTGTATAGGTTTGTACAGTATTCTAATCATATCATAAACATGCAATATGCTCATCATATCATACACATAATAGTCTCATCATATCATCCAACACAAATCATGTCGTCACATTCATAATCACGATATATCTATACAAGTTACATGACATGTCTCATCATACATAATGTAGTACTTCTTGAGGCGTCGGTTCGTATCCCTCTCTCGCACTAGCGTGAACCTAAACTAACTACTGGCTGTCGCTCTGAAACCGGAACCGGTACACCTGGGCCTGACACTCCGGCCACTCGTCGTATACTCCTGGCGTAGCACTTCTTCGTCATCGATGATCTATGCACCTGCATCGTCACATGAGTCGATGATATGCAACATATATAGTTGAGCAACAGAAAGAGACAGACTTGGCAAAAATAGAAGCAACATATCATAAGCATAAATAACAAAGTTCATCGTACCCAAAATGCCCTAACTAGAGTGATCTTCGCTAGTTGAGGAGGACGGTTTAATTACATCACAAATAAAGTTTCGTCGTGCATAACTCAAAGTTTCGTCATTCAGAAAGTATGGACTAAACGGACACATTGTCATATATCGACAATCACTCCAACATGTCGTGCCATCCATCCAAGTCAAGGGAGATAGTCCCCGAGCTTAGTGAAAGGCTTCAGGTCGAGACGCTGAGCGGCTACGCGTGTTCGGACGTCTTCCGCGACAATTGCCCTTCTCGTAGAACATCCCTGTTTTTGTCGAGGACCTCCTTCATGATGATTGGGCAAGTTCACGCTGGATGGATAGAACTCAGCTCGAAGTCGATGATCCGGGATATCTCCTAGTTCTTTGCCCATTGCAGAATATGGGCATCGCGGATGTAGGTGACATGCGAAGGTTCTGCTGATCCCATCTGTACTCCAGCATGTGGTGTAGGACATAGAAATCCATCACGAAGAGTATCACTCGGTTGCTGGATGCAGCAGAAGTCGGTCTTATGGCCGAAGGCGGGCCTGCGGTTCCTTGTCTTCCTGGTCTTGATCTCTCCACCCCGTACGCCATAGAAAAAGATAGCACTGTCGAGAACAGACTTGATGTGGGTTTAATCCTTTTTGTTCATGTTCTTCGACGAGTCCAAGTAAAAGAGCGTGGAGAATCGGGGTAAAGGATATGATGAGGACGGCGCGCCCGTGGCTGCGCAAAATAAGTTACACCTCAAATTAATTAGCCTCCACCGTGCAATGAATGATTGAAATCGAGAGGAAGGATATCCGCGCGGATGGACTTACATGGGATGATAAGGCACGAGAATCGTCTCCTTGTCCTTATTGGCGCCATGAAATCGACGATGTAGTCCCTTCGCGTATTTCACGGTGCTCTGCGCAGACTGCCAAGAAAGCCCTCATACATGAGTAGGGGTCATCGACACAGATATAAGTATCTGCTCAATCCCGATGATGTAGTTCATGTACGAGGCAAAAAAGGTGGAGAAACATAAAATCCAGCTTTTCAAGTGAAACATGTCGAAGATGTAATCGAATCGAAGGAAGAACTTCTCTGCGGGGAATGTGTGGACATACAACCTTTGCCGCGGCAAGTTAACCACGTAGAGTGGGTATCCTGGAATTTTCCGAGGCAATTAGGCTTTTCTCTCTCCGCAGCACATCATCATGAAAGTCTCCATAGATCGCCGTGTATGGCCTCTATCCGTTGCCTTAGTAGGATTGGTTCACCGGGGATATGGTATTTCGCCGCACCGGAGATAGGTATACGGTCTTGAACCCGAGGCTGCGGAGGCGGCTGGATCATAGCAGCAACTTATTGTTGCCTTTTCTCGCTCTCTTCCTATGCTCTTTGGCACTGGAAGGTTCGTCTACAATACGTTCAACCTCCGGAGGCGGCATTTCAGGCACCGAGCTCATGACGCCTAAACTCTGAGTACTCATACTGCTGAGCCATCATCCTCCGGTCCTCATAGGCGGCCAGCATTGAGTTAATGTGGAGTGTCATCGTCATCCTCATCCTCATCTATGGCACTGATATCATGCATTGGTTTTCCTTCCGACGGCTAGCAACGTCCCAACGGACTAATGGCAGCCTCTTCCTCACCCCCGTCCACTATCACCCGGCACGATAGGAGACCACTAATTGGGTAGGTGGGGTGTTGATGTTCAACCTTGCTGAGGCTGCGTGGTCGTGGGTGTGCTCCCGCCGCCTCCAGACGAAGCAGACTCTTTGGCCACAACAGGACCCACCTCTTGCAATGCCAAGCCGCCGCGGGGTCTCTCGCCATCTCCCCTAGTAGTACCGGAGGAGCCAAATCTCGTGGCCCGGATTGACACTGGCCACGGAAACCTTGAAGACGTCAGGGGGAATCGACTAGCTGTGGAACAATTGTTCCTTTGGCTCATTATCGTCGCCTTCCCCACGTCCACCTTCTGCGACATGAGATATCTGAAAGGCAACAGAAACAGGAGATTATACATTTATTGAAGAGGGCCGGTGTGACAAGTACCGTGAGGGCGTCGAGCTCAGCCAAAGATGAAGCACCGTCGAGCACGTCCGAGATGGAGGACGGGCTGCTATGAGCAGGTGCGGGAGCCGGTGCAGGAGCTGGTGCGGGAGCCGGTGTAGGAGCAGATGCTGGTGCAGGTGCGGGAGCACGTGCTGGTGCAACGCTAGTCGAGCTGCTCCCCAAGAAGTCGGCAAGGGGAAAGTCCGTTGCATCTTTATTTGGATTTTGCTTGCTCCAACATACGATATCCGGAACCAAGACACCACAGTAGCTTCCATCTCCCGTTTTGCGGCAGCTACCACTGCTTTGACTGTCTCACCTGATTTCTTCTCAACCGCAATCTCAACCTTCTTCTCCATGTTTTCTTCAGTTAACCTCCATATTTCCTTTCTCTCCTCAGTGGTCTCACGATAGTACTTCTTCCACGTGGTGCCGTCTCCAACACCATGCACGCTGATACGTCTCCAACGTATCTATAATTTTTGATTGTTCCATGCTGTCATATTATCAATCTTGGATGTTTTATAATCATTTTATATCATTTTTTGGTACTAACCTATTGACATAGTGTCAAGTGCCAGTTGCTGTTTTCTGCATGTTTTTTACATCGCAGGAAATCAAGACCAAACGGAATCCAAATGGAACGAAACTTCACGGAGATTTTTTATGGCCCAGAACAGACCCAATGGGCCAAGGCTACGCCTAGGGAGTGCTCCGAGGGGAGCACAACCCACCAGGGCGCGCCAGGAGGCCCAGGAGCGCCCTGGTGGGTTGTGCCCACCTCGGGTGCCCCGCGGACCGCCTCTTTGCTCTATAAATACCCCAATATTCCATAAATCCTATGGGAGTCGACGAAAATCAATTCCAGCCGCCGCAGAGTCCAGAAACACCAGATCCAATCTAGACACCATCACGGAGGGGTTCACCACTTCCATTGGTGCCTCTCCGATGATATGTGAGTAGTTCTTTGTAGACCTTTGAAAGATCGAGGATGTCGCCTAGAGGGGGGGTGAATAGGCGCTTTAAAATAATTACGGTTTAGGCTCGAACAAATGCGGAATAAACCTAGCGGTTAATTTGTCAAGCACAAAACCTACAACAACTAGGCTCACCTATGTGCACCAACAACTTATGCAGCAAGATAAACAACAAAGTGATAGCAAGACGTATGACAAGAAACAATATGGCTATGACAAAGTAAAGTGCATAAGTAAAGGGCTCGGGTAAGAGATAACTGAGGAAGGCAGAGACGACGATGTATCCCGAAGTTCACACCCTTGCGGATGCTAATCTCCGTTTGGAGCGGTGTGGAGGCACAATGCTCCCCAAGAAGCCACTAGGGCCACCGTAATCTCCTCACGCCCTCATACAATGCAAGATGCCATGATTCCACTAAGGGACCCTTGAGGGCGGTCACCGAACCCGTACAAATGGCGACCCTTGGGGGCGGTCACCGAACCCGTACACTTTGGCAACCCTTGGGGGCGGTCACCGGTACCCGTCAAATTGCTCGGGGCGATCTCCACAACCTAATTGGAGACCCCGACGCTCGCCCGGAGCTTTACACCACAATGATTGAGCTCCGAACAACAACAACCGTCTAGGGCGCCAAGGCACCCAAGAGGAACAAGCTCTAGGGTGTCCAAACACCCAAGAGTAACAAGCTCAAGGGTACCAAGCACCCAAGAGTAATAAGCTTCTCAACTTGTAACTTCCACGTATCACGTGGAGAACTCAAACCAAACATGGGGGCACCGCATGTTCTTTCAATCTCCCCCATTTTGGTAATTGATGACAATCACTTTCAAGAGAGTTTATATAAGGAATTATGCATCACCATGCAATGCAACAACCAATAATGCATGCGTATGAGATGCAAATGCTAGGAACAAAACCAAAGCAAGGAGAAAACTCTAAGACTTCTCCACAAAACTCTCTGAAACTTCTCCCCCATTGGCATCGATTGCCAAAATGGGCGAAAAGCAAGAAGGCCAATATAAAGGTGTTCCTCCATAAATTGTGTATTTCTCAACAAGAGAGTGGAATGCAATACACATATCCAACGGTAAATACTTGGAGGAAGACAAACTATATTGAGGCCCAAAGATTGCAAAAGAATGATATGCCACAAAGACATAACAAAGAGAGAAACAAGCAATCAAGCTATCAAAAGATACCAATTGAAGCAAGCAATCAAAGATATCAATTGAACCAACTAGACCAATGATCCTACGAGCCACAAGAATAAAGATATATGATGAAAGCAAGGAGTGTTCTAAAGAAACTAGAGAAGCTCCCCATGATTTGTGCACACATAAGAATTTTGTATTTGGATACAAAGTGCACAAAATAGGATCATAGCTCCCCCAAAATCAATAGAAACTCACACAGTGCAAGTGAGCATATAGGAAACAAAGCCTAGCACTTGCAACAACACATGGTTGAGCAACATGTAAAAGAGGCAACTTAAGAATGGGCTCAACCAAAAAGATGTGTGTGAGTCAAGGCAATGCACTTGAGAAGACTAATGTACGGATGAGCATCAAGCATCAATGAAGTCTTGAAAGAAAGAGGCACATGGTGCAATGCCTATCATTCCCACACACAACTAGCAAATGGGTTCACAAGCTTACTAATAAGCAAATGGAGAACCTATGCTTGTGACAACCTGTGGTGGAGATAGACGATGAGAGGCTCATCAAGACGAGGGATACCAATTAAGATGGCAAAAGCCTCATAAAGATAAGCAAGAGGAAAAAAATCTTCACCACACAAGAGTGCATCAAGATGCAACGATAGAGGACACGCACTCAAGGCAAATGCTTTCACGGAGCCACCAAAGAAATAACATAAGAAAGACAAGGTGGACGTGAAAGAAAGGATATCAACTAGAGATGTAATTTCTCTCAAGTGTATAAGG
This sequence comes from Triticum aestivum, assembly GCF_018294505.1. NCBI lineage: Eukaryota > Viridiplantae > Streptophyta > Magnoliopsida > Poales > Poaceae > Triticum > Triticum aestivum. The sequence continues at coordinate 605,088,744 of NC_057799.1, forward strand.
TTCTAGGTAGACGAAATCATGATGATATATATCTACAAAGAAGGATGTACACCTGAAATAGTTACAACACGAAGGAACAAGATATCCACAAGGAAGTCATAAATATACCAATAAGATATTTGCTTGAAAGCATAGCACTTGGCTAGATATGGTCTTATTGTATATAAATGAAGTCCAATCACACATCCATCAAAGACATCACAACTAGCAACAAGAGATCATCGTTGGGATGCTTTGAGAAAGGAAACAAGTATCACAAGATATGAAATGAATATCATGTCAAGATGCAACCTACACAAGGTTGAATGCAAGAGAGGAAAGCATGAATAGATACTTGTTACCGAGATATCATTGGAAGGATGTAGTAGATACCAATTAAAGGTAGATAGTAGTTCATTGATCATCCTAGCTTGACTCCAATAAGCACATGGTGACACCACCTTCCTTGTGAGTGTGTCGAGCGACCAATGCATCTCCAATTGTTCCTAGAACAACAACACAAACAAAATGGTACCCAAACTCATTGGGACCAAGAGTTAGAGAACCAACAATACATAGGACAAACTCCACATAAATATGTGCATATAGATATGTAAATGAAATCCATGCACATCTCGTCCAATTTGAGACTTGGTGGAGTTTCCCCTATATATTGGGTCAAAGAAAGAAAGCATGCCAAGGAAACTACATGAAGTTAATATGCATGCTCAGGACTTTCAAGAATCGAGACCAAACGACAAAGAAATACCAAGCGAAGAAAAGATACCAAATGAATAAAACATCTCTTGGAGGATATCAATTGAAATATACATCAAGGAATGAGATATCCAGTGATACACGCAAAAAGAAAGATGTCAAACTCCCAAAAGAGAGAATGGTTCCAAACAAACCAAGCCCTCTACAAAGTTTCATGATGGCACAAAGTACCAAAAAGAAACGGCTTGCCTTCCACAAACACACACTTGATAAGGATCACAAGATGAGTGTTTCATAGAAAATAGGATAGCTCCCCCAAGACTAGTGCATTAGAGAGAATTTGCATTTGAATACAGAATGCACAAGGTGGGATCACCACTTTCTCTATATCTAGAAAACACTAGACAAGGTCAAGAAATTAACAAGATCCACAAGTGGTATGGAAAACAATGGGAGTTGACACAGACCTAGGCAAGAGATAAGGCAAATAAAAGCAAAGGCCAATGTAAAGATGATCAATAATTTCTACCACACATAAGTGAGTACCAATTGTCATAAGACAAGAAGTATTTGGAAATAATTCCCGTTGGTAGATAGCAAGGATATCCAATATCATCTTCACACCAAACACAAGCAAATTGCAACTTGTAGAGCTGACATGCCACCTAGGAACAATATAATTAATAATATCAACTCTAAGTGACAATATCTCAAATGTACACATTTTCTAGGCTTGTAATATGCACATAGCATATTACTCCCCCATAATGTGATACCAAAGAAAACTTAACAAGAGGCAATAAGAGGATCCAACGAGAGATAGTCATTGGACTTTTAGAATTTGAATTTCTCATGAGAGATATACCACCTAGCAACTAGATAATCTTGTAATATCAATACTAGATGGTATTCCTCATGTATACACATTTATAGGATTGTGAGGTGCACAAAGCACATCACTCCCCCAAAATGGGATGTTCCATTAATCTCTCACACGAGCCAACTAGGATACAAACAAGAAGCAAAAAGGTTCAACGCGCGACACACACATACATGATGTGAAAACCAACACACACATACTTGATTGCTCAAGATAAGCATTGGAAGCACAACATATACAAACACATGCAAGGAACAAAACCAAAACATGCATAGGGGCAAGTAACTTTCAATGTAACCAATTAAAGTACAAGTTACCGCAAGGAGGCACATTGGATATAAGATAGAAACTTGAGAATCCAATTGACTTGGCTTGAGACAAAAGGAATGATGAAGTCCCCTTAATTCTTCATAATGTAGCCAAGTCTCCAATGCCCTCCAACAACACCTATTGATCAAATTTGAGCTTGGTGGTCCCCAACCAAGTTGGTCCTAAGAGGTTAGTCACAATAGGCTTGGCTACCCAAATGGTTCTTTTCTTGACACCACTTTGAGTACCAACAAACTTGGCAAACACATTGCCAACCTTATCCTTCCCATGAGAATAGATATCATCAATAATAATTGGGTCGGATAAGTTACCACTAGTGCATGAAGAAGCGACATGACCTTTCTCACGACATAAGTAGCAACGTCTACTCTTCACTTTCTTGTCACTTGATTTCTCAATAAGAGAAGTATTAACTTGAGTCTTCTTGGGAAGTGGCCTTTCTTCAACTTGAGGTTGAGCATGAGATTGAACTTGTGGCCTCTTCCCTTGTTGCTTGACACTAATGGCCGCCTTCTTCAATGGGCAAGATCTAACATGATGCCCTTCAATTTTGCACTTGAAGCAAATAATCTTGGCCGAATTCTTGACTTGTTCTTGGCCCTTCTTATTGATTCTCTTGGATTTCTTCGTCTTATTGGAATTGAATCCAAGTCCACCTTTGTCATTGGGGGATTTTTGCACACTCAAGATATTGTTGAGTGTGGATTTCTTCTTCTTATTGGAATGAACTCGAGCTTGTCACTCCATCAGAGAAGAACCGGCATAACCTCCAAAATCGAAAACATCATAGAAGATGCATGTGAACTCCGTTTTCGATGAACTCGAGCTTGTCATGAAAATGACCATAAGCTCCAAATCTCACAAGGAGAAGAACCAAACAAGAACCAAAAAAGATGATGCAAGGATGCAATGGTTTGAGCTCTCTACGAACGATACGATCAAGCTACTCATCGAGAGCCCTCCTTGATAGTGCGGCAATCGATCCTATAACCCGGTCTCCCACAACTAACCATGAGACCGGTAAAATAGAAAACCTATCAAGGGCAAACTTTTGCCTTGCGCATAGTCCACTTGAGCTGGATGACGATCTTGACTCCCTCAAACTGGACCACCTTTCTAGATTGCGTTGGCTCGGTGAAGACTAGTGGATTGCTCCCCCATACTCCACTATGGGTGAGCCACTCTTCGGCACATCTTCACAAGTCCATTGTCACCACAATGGACGGCAAGCTTCAAGCACTTGATCTCTTCATGATGCTCCGCTTGAACTTGCACACCGCAAACTTGATGACGACCACCACTTGATGTCATCCTCCATGGGTTGTATAATATCTTCCTCTTGACGCCAGCCCATGGAAACATACCTAACCCCACAAAGAACTCTCACGTAGACCATGGGTTAGTACACAAAGTGCAATGGACAATGCTTACCATACCATGGGATCACTTGATCCCTCGGTACATCTTGTGCGCTTTGTGTGTTGAATCTTTCCAACTCTCTTCATTTGGATGATGTCTTGAAGGTAGACATGAATGATCACACAATCTTCTTCTTCAAGACATGCTTGCAATAAGCTCAACACTCACAAGACCGATCTTTGGATAATTCCTTAATAGCACCTTGGTCAACTCATAAACTCCTTGAACCAACACATGGACTTCAAGAAAAGCCTATGGACAAATCCTTCAAATATAACTCAATGCAACCATTAGTCCATAGAGATTGTCATCAATTTCCAAAACCAAACATGGGGGCACCGCATGTTCTTTCAACCTTCGGGTCCGTAGTTAGTAGCTATATGGCTTCCTCTCTCTCGCTGAATTCTCAATACAATGGTCTCTTGGAGACCCATATGATGTAACTTTTTTGCGGTGTGTTTGTTGGGATCGGATGGACTTTCATTTTATGATCAGATCTATCTTTTTGTATCCATGAAAGTTATCTGAGTTTCTTTGATCTCTTATATGCATGATTTCTTATAGCCTCGTATTTCTTCTCTGATATTTGGGTTTTGTTTGGCCAACTTGATCTTTTTATCTTGCAATGGGAAGAGGTGCTTTGTAGTGGGTTCGATCTTACGGTGCTTGATCCCAGTGACAGAAGGGGAACCGACACGTATATATCGTTGCTACTAAGGGTAAAACAATGGGTTCTATCTCTACATAGATAGATCCTGTCTACATCATGTCACCGTTCTTATCGCATTACTCCGTTTCTCCATGAACTTAATACACTAGATGTATGGTGGATAGCAGTCGATGTGTGGAGTAATAGTAGTAGATGCAGGCAAGAGTCGGTCTACTAATCTTGGACGTGATTCCTATATAATGATCATTGCTGGATATCGTCATGATTATTTGAAGTTCTATCAATTGCCCAATAGTAATTTGTTTACCCACCGTTTCCTATTTTTCTCGAGAGAAGCCACTATTGAAACCTACGGCCCCCGGGTCTCTTTCTCATATTATTTGCCTTTGCATTCTACTTTTCATTTGCTTTTATTTTCAGATCTATTAAACCAAAAATACAAAAATACCTTGCTGCATTTTATTCTTATTTATTTTATTTGGCGTTCGATCTATCAATCTACTATAATTTTATTCACGTTCGTTTGCCAATTTCTTGCGCCGTTGCCCGAAAGGGATTGACAACCCCTTTAACATGTTGGGTTGCGAGTAGTTGTTATTTGTGTGGAGGGGGTGATTACGTTGTGTTGCTTGGTTCTCCTACTGGTTCGGTAACCTTGGTTTCATCACTGAGGGAAATACCTACCGTCGCTGTGCTGCATCATCCCTTCCTCTTTGGGGAAATACCGACGTAGCTTCAAGCCACATCAGAAGGAATTTCAGGCGCCGTTGCCGGGGAGGATCTTCAACATATACCAGGTTCCTAATCACAAATCTCTCCTCCTTGCAATTTACATTATTTTTCATTTGCCTCTCGTTTTCCTCTCCCACACTTCACAAAAATTTGTCGTGTTATTCGCCTTTTTTTTGTTCGCCCTTTTTTTGCCAGATCTTTTTTTGAGTGCAACCTTGTAGCGTAGTCATCATGACTCAAGAGAACACCAAGTTGTGTGATTTCTAAAATACCAACAACAATGATTTTATTGTCACTCTGATTGCTCCTCCCGCCACTAGTGCGGAGTCTTGTGATATTAATACTGCTTTGCTGAATCTTGTTATGAAAGATCAATTTTCCGGTACTCCTAATGAGGATGCCGCGTCCCATATTAATACCTTCGTGGAATTATGCGATATGCAAAAGAAAAAAATGAGGACAATGATGTTGTGAAGATGAAACTATTTCCGTTTTCTTGGCGTGATTCTGCAAAAAATTGGTTTTCTTCTTTGCCTCGCAATAGTATCAATTCTTAGAATAAGTGCAAGGATGCTTTTATCACTAAGTATTTTCCACCCGTGAAAATTATTTCCCTTAGAACACAGATCATGAATTTCAAGCAACTTGAACATGAGAATGTTGCACAATCTTGGAAAAGGATGAAAATGATGCTAAAGAATTGCCTAACTCATGGGTTAAATCTTTGGATGATCATACAAATTTTTTATGCGGGATTGAATTTTCTTTCTCGTAATCTTTTAGATTCCGCCGCGGGTGATACTTTTATGGAAATTACTTTGGGTGAAGCCACCAAATTGCTTGATAATATTATGGCAAATTATTCACAATGGCATACCGAAAGGGATCCTACTAGTAAAAAAGTTAATTCGGTTGAAGATGCTCTTATGAAATTGGTTGCTAGTAAAAGTGCTCCTATTGATTTTAATGATATGCCTTTGTTTACTTTGATTGAGCAAAATAGTGATGCCATAGATGTGAATTTTATCTCGCGAAATAATTTCAATAATAATGCTTATAGAGGTAATTTTAATCCTAGGCCTTTTCCTAGTAATTCCTCTAATAATTATGCTAATTCCTATGGAAATCAATATTATAATAATAATAGGAACACCTCTGATCTTGAGAATAATATTAAAGAATTTATCAACACGCAAAAAGTTTTCAACACTTCCATAGAAGAAAAGTCGAATAAGATTGATTATTTGTCTAGAAGTGTTGATAGAAATTCTCATGATGTGGAAAATCTCAAGATGAATTTTTTTGTGCCTAAGGTTGATGAATCAATTGAAGCTCTTTATATTTCTATGGATAAAAGTAAGAAAAGAACTACTATGCTTAGAGCTAAAAGAGAATTTTTAGAAAAAACGTTTTCTAGTGATTACTTTCGCAAAAGTGATGAAGATCTTAAAATGATTGGTGTTTATTCTATTGATTCCTTGTTTAGTAAAGTTAAGATTGATGAAAAAGGGACTGGAGAAGAGTCAACTTTAGTTAGAAGGCGTCCCGATAATTTGGAGGGTGAAAATCTTGTTGAGAAAATTGATAAAAGTGGGTTTGAAGATGTCAAGACTTTAACTAGTGATGTGCCCACTCTTTTGGATTACAAAGACTTTAATTATGATAGTTGTTCTTTGATTGATTGTATTTCTTTGTTGCAATACATGATAAATTCACCCCATGCTTATGAACAAAATAAAGCTTTTACTAAACATATTGTTGATGCTATGATGAAAACTTTTGAAGAAAAATTGGAATTAGAAGTATCAATGTCTAGAAAATTACATGATGAATGGGAAACTACTATCCAAATCAAGATTAAAAATTATGAGTGTTTTGCTTTGTGTGACTTGGGTGCTAGTGTTTCTACAATTCCGAAATCTTTATGTGATGTGCTTGGTCTTACCAATCTTGAACTCTTTAAATTTGCACTTGGCGGATTCTACTATTAAAAAGCCTATGGGAAGAATTAATGATGTCCTTATTCTTGCAAATAGGAATTATGTGCCCATAGATTTTATTGTTCTTAATATTGATTGCAATCCGTCTTGTCCAATTATTCTTGGTAGACCATTTTAACGCACTATCGGTGTCGTGTTGATATGAAATAGACAACATTAAGTTCCAATTTCCTTTGAGGAAGGGTATGGAACACTTCCCTAGAACAAGAATTAGGCCACCATATGAATCAATCACGAGGGCATCTTATGGATCTCGAAACAAAAATGACAAAACTTAGGTCCTTGCTTTATGCCTAGCTAAGGGCGTAAAACTATAGCGCTTGTTGGGAGGCAACCCAATGAATAAAATTTATTTTTGCTGTTTGCTTTCTGTTCTTGAGTTTTTGCACAATTATGCTACTGTTATGTTTGTGTTTTTTGTGTTTTAGTTACTGTGTGTGCCAAGTAAAGCCTTTAGGATCTTCTTGGGTGATAGTTGTTTGATCTTGCTGAAAAACAGAAACTTTTGTGGTCACGAAGTGTAGCGACCAGACCTCAAATGGTCTGTGATGCTGTGCACCAGTGTCATCCCTGGATCAGTAATGCTGACACGCATAGTACAAATGGAGAATTTATAACAGAGTTGCAATCACACACTTATTACATCGAATATCTCCAAAGAGAATAAGTATGACAAACATGGCTTAAGGCCATCTAATAACGATAACAACGGAAGACTTGGAAGATAAGTGAGTCCATCAACTCCAGCGGCATCACTGAGTATAAGACCACGAGCTAAGGCACCTTACTCGTCGTCTGAAAAGTCTTCAACATGAAACGTTGCAGCCCGAAAACGGGTCAGCACATAGAATATGCTGGCAATGTAACACATAGAGAATAATGAACAATAATGATGCTATGCTACATGCATATATGGCTGGTGGAAAGCTCTATGGTTACAATTTTGCGAAAAGCCAATTTTATCCTACTGCAAAGGAATAAATTTTATTTAACTATCATGGTGGTTGTGAAACATTGAGATGGTTGGCAGCATCTCAATCCCAATTAAATGTCATCAATAACCCAACAAAATTAATTAGAAGTAACATAGTGATGAGATTCACATGATAATCCAAATACTAGATACTCAAGTTGTCCATAACCGGGGACACGACTAACCATGATTAGTTTGTACACTCTGCAGAGGTTTGTGCACTTTTCCCCACAAGACTCGATCGCCCCCGCTTGATTCTCGCACTACATGATGTTTGAGAAACAGATGACCGAGACACAGTCTTTCAGAAGTGTTTGCACCTTACGTATGGGTAGACAGTTACACCTACTTTCCCCTACATCTGCTAGTCAACTATGTAAGAGTTCACACAACTTAGTCAACTATGCTAGAGCCCATAATAGCTTGCGGCTGCACACGGAAGTTTCTAGCATGAATAATCTCATGATCCCTTTGAACCTGGGTGGCGGTCCAAAAGAAAAACAGGCAATCTTGGAATACCCAGGTACCTCAATCCACCCAGATGTGAGTTTTAGTTGCCACCTTAGGTAAACCATTAATTAACAATCTCACATCTGTCATGAAAATCACTCAAACCCAATCCACGTCTACGAGCATAGCATGGCAACAATAATAGCAACGTAGAAGTAACTCCCAAGGGTTTGATAAGAAATCAGGTAATAGGTACTACCTCAACTACTGCCCAATACCCACAGTTTAATTAGATCCTAATCATGCAATGTTTGAGGATAACAGATCTAATGCAATAAAAACTGGGTATGGAAGGTATATGATCAAAGTGTTACTTGCCTTGCTGATGATCCGCAAAACCTAGCGATTCGAAGTAACAAGCGGCACACTCCGGGTACTCTATCGCAAACAAACAAGCATACAATCAGTACTCATCTAATGCACAGGTAAAACTCGAACGAAAGATCCAACCAGAAAGTTCAACTTAAGAACTCCGGTTTGCAAAAAGAATCAACTCGAAAGAAGCAACGAAAGTCAAACTGCGAAAGAAAGAAGCTTCGTTTTCTAATCTGGATCTAGGTCAAATTTTACTGTAGCAAAAACTTGTTTGAGTAGGTTAAACGGAAAGAGAATTCCGAGACGAAACTCTAGGCGCTTGAATCGCCTGATTCCGATAAACGAGCGAGAAGCTAAACAGAAACGAAGATTCGATCAGAAATCGAATCTGAGATAATCGCAGAAAAATCCGACGAAAAAGAAAAACGGACGAACGGTTAAAGAACGGACGTTCGTTAACAGAGAAAAACCGACGAACGCGTTCGGTAAAACGAACGGTTCGGTGAACGCTCGCAAAGTAATAAAACGAAAAAAAAACCGATCTAGGGTTTTTTTTAAACAAAGGGTTTTTTTAGAAGAAAACCGGCAACGACGAACGGGCAGCGGGTATACCTCGTCGGGGCGGCTCCGGCGAGGGTCCGGCGGGGCTCCGGTGAGGCGGGGGTGCCGCGGGGCTCGGGGGGTGCGGGCGAGGGCGAGGGGCGGCGGCTCCG